>NW_015161964.1:103943-153257 GCF_001447785.1 Gekko japonicus
CCATCAAGCCCCCGCCACCCCACCCACCCCAATCCCTTACTTATCGCTTCAGCGTGGGCCCAGAGAACCCGGCTGCGGGCCCTCTGGGCTTGCCCCTGCAAGATGGCAAAGAGATGGAGGGAGGGAGGGAGGCTCTCCCACCCCCCCATCAAGCCCCCGCCACCCCACCCACCCCAATCCCTTACTTATCGCTTCAGCGTGGGCCCAGAGAACCCGGCTGCGGGCCCTCTGGGCTTCCCCCTGCCCCAGCACTCCGGCGCAGGCCTGGAGGACCCGGCTGTGGGGCTCTCCGGGCTTCCCCCAGCCCCAGCACTCCTGCACAGGGGATCCACTATTTCTGTGCTGTGTGCATTGCCCTTATACGCATATTCTCTTAGTACCAGTTGAAGTATTTGCATTTTATTGGACTTTGCCAGGACTTTGGGAAGTACATAAGCAAGAACAGGAGGTTCTAATCAGATAGTGCTCCAGGAGGAAAGTTTTGAATATCACTATGTCTAGAAAAACCTTGTCCAGTATATATGTGTGTGTGTGTATATATATATAGAAAATAAATAGATATTTTCAGAAACATCCTTTCAGACAATTGCATTTCCTCCTGTACAACGGCCCTCCTGTTTTATTTCTTTGTTAAATATTCAGTCAGAAGAGCATGTGACGACTAATACAAAGGATTAAGGCCAAAGATGGTCTATTGAGAATATATAGGTTTCTAGGAAAACCTCTTGATAAACAATTCACGCAAATAAAACCTGTTCCTGACAATATTAAGGCAATCTTCTTGTGCTTTTAAGGAATCATTCTGAAATAAAAATGTTATATCTAATAGCTACATTAATCATCTGCCACTTTTTACAGCTTTGGTTTTAAGTGATGTCCCTTTCTTTTTGCAGATGCAGCAGGGAAATGAATTAAATCTTGCAAAGTACCGCACAGCTCTAATTTACACATTTGCTTTCAAGTTGACCAGTCGCTGGCAAATTCTGATTATACTGCTACAAATTCAGTTTACACAAAGGCTATCGATTTTACCTCCTAGTTCAAGCAGATTCATGTTAACAAAGAGGGACACTGAAATCAGCAGTAGCTTCTAACTAAGATAGCTTGTTCAGATGATAACGAATGTGCACTTAAATTTCTTCTGCCAAAGGAAACCATTATATTACAGCTAAATACATCTTCTTTAGTTTACACTCAGTGGCTGCTTTGCCATCTGATTTTCCACGTACAGGAGTCAAAGGCATCCCGCTGCAGTTTCAAGACACATAAAGGCAACAAATCTGTTTGGCTATAGTTAGGTGCTTCTGTTGGAAAAGCTCTTAAATGCAACTTTCTCCAAACACAACATACTCCCCCCCATTCTCCATATACATTGTATGAATACTCTTGTTTGAGAATAAATAATAGGATCCACATAAGAAAACAAAATGATTACCAAAACTATTCCTTGTAAAGGCATATGCTATCATTCTGCTGTGACAAAGATAGTGCCAAAATCATTTTTGTTTGTCAGACTGTCTGATCTTGTTTGAATTAACATTTATAGAACATATAAAATATATAAAATGAAGCCGTATATCTCAAAAGTTAAAATAAACTTGTTGAATTACACAAAATTTTAAATAAACTTGTCAAGTTAGACAAATATGACAGCTACAATTCCCATTTGAGCTCAAACCTTTAAACTCAGGACACAAAATAAAGGCAGGACACCTTTAAATTCTCTGGCACCACAAAAATATATGCATGAGAATATGGGAAAAAGTACTTGGGGCTCTTTAGCTTGGAGAAACGACGGCTGAGGGGTGACATGGTCAAGGTTTATAAGATTACGCATGGGATAGAGCAGGTAGAGAAAGAGGTACTTTTCTCCCTTTCTCGCAATACAAGAACTCGTGGGCACTCAATGATATTGCTGAGCGGTCAGGTTAGAACAGATAAAAGGAAGTACTTCTTCCCCCAAAGAGTGATTAACACATGGAATTCACTGCCACAGGAGGTGGTGGTGGCTACAAGCATGGACGGCTTCAAGGGGGAATTAGATAAGCATATGGAACAGAGGTCCATCAGTGGCTATTAGCCACAAGGTATAGATAGGAACTCTGGGGCAAGTGATGATCTGTCATCTTGTTGCTTGGGGGGGGGTCAACAGTGGGAGGGCTTCTAGTGTCCTGGCCCCACTGCTGGACCTCCTGATGGCACCTGGTATTTTTGACCACTGTGTGACAGAGTGTTGGACTGGATGGGCTATTGGCCTGATCCAACATTGGCTTCTCTTACGTTCTTATGTACTGTTTATAATTCAGCAGAAATCCATGCCTAAAGGTACAGTAATTAGGTAAAGACTAGGTGTTCTCATGGTTTTATGTTTTTTATAATAAATTGACCTATATTTTAAAAAAATATTTTACATTATAACAAATGTAAGTCTGCCTTTGCCAAGTCTGCCTTACTCGCAGACTTGTCAAAAACAAAACTGCTTAGTCACTGCCACTGGGGGTGTGATGGATGGGGGGAAACTGAGGCAGCAATCTGCTGTCACAGGGAAGCCATATAGTATTTATTTGCTTAATATACTTATAGTCTGCCTTTCTCACTGAGACTCAACTTGGATTACAAAGGGTTCATTAATGCAATCAGTAGGATATGACATCTAATAAACAATGCAATTGGACTAGGATTACTATAATCTGAAACAAAGCAAAAAAGTTTTAGACATATTGTCAATGCAGAAAATGGTATTACATAAGTAGAAGACAATGTGGTGTCCTCAGCAAACAGACAATGCATAATATACATAGTGGTCTAGTGGAATCTCATTCTTTGCAAAAAGCACCTTCCTGAACCATTCTGTTTTATGTTGTTTGTGGAAAGACAGAACCATGTAAGCCTTCCTGGCCTCCTCAGGCACAATAGAGAATTCATGTGCATGAGCAGTTGTTGATCTTGCCCATTTGTAGGATGGCAACCCCAGATGGCTCTGCCAAGATGAACAAAATGTCCAGCTTGCAACCATGTGTACATGCAGTGGGAAGATACAGCAAATCTTGGCTATCTGCAGGGCTATTTTTGGGCAGGAACGCACAGGAACGGAGTTCCGGCTGGCTCCCGAGTTGGCCACACCCAGCAGGAACTCATTAGCATAATAGGCCACACCCAACAGCAGAAACTCATTAGGACTGGCTACATTAGGGGTGTGTGGCCTAACATGCAAAGGAGTTCCTGCTATTAAAAAGCCCTGGGTTTTGACAACAAACAAGGTAAACAGAATAAGAAGCAAAAGGTGAGTGTGTCTGGATGACCACACTTCTGCGAACATGGGGTGTGCGGCCTAATGTGCTAATGAGCTGTGCTGTCAGGGGTGTGTCCTAATAAGCAAATGAATTTCTGCTGTTGGGTATGGCCTATTATGCTAATGAGTTCCTGCTGGGCTTTTTCTACAAAAAAAGCCCTGGCTATCTGGTACATGCATCTGCATGATACTTGCAGACAAAAATATTTTTTGTCACACATACATCTTATGCTGGCAATCTTAAGAAGGTCTATTCAATGGAACTTATTCTAAGGAAAGTATCATGTGTGCTTTATAAGCATGTGAGAAATGTGAGAATGGCCCTGAAACACATGTTGGGATCATTTTTCCCCGTGGTTCAAGGAGGTATTTCCTTTTCCTTCTTGCTATGCTTAGGGAATAATCAAAGAAAAAACACCTCTTTTGAACTCCAGGGGAACACGTTTTCCTTGCAAACAATGGAGACTGGCAGCCATATAAATAGCTGTTTGGTTACCTATCCAACCCTGAAGTTAAAACAAAATGAAAGATATAAACTGCAGCCTTAGAATTATTTAATAAAGAAAGACTGGAAATCTATGTAGCAAACAGAACTCCAGACATTCTATGGCTATACCACACCTAACATCTGTACTTCAAGTTCTTCAGGGAATATTCTTCAGTTACCTCAAGGAAAGGGGGGGGGGGAAGGTTCATCTATCTCTCTTATCCTCCACATTTGTCAGTCTTTTCCTCCTCAGCTTCCTGCTGTCCTCCCCTCATCCTCTGTTTTTCATTTTTCTCCCCACACTAGCTGTCAAACTGTACTGTACTGAGTGATGGCTCATTCCGGCCAGAATATTTCTGATTCTGAAGTGGATACGGTGTCAATACAACCTTTTAAAAATTATGGAATACTCTTCCCTTCATCAGATTCCCTGCCAGGAAACAAAAGAAAGAAATCTCTAGACTCACAATGTCTCTATGACATTAAAGAGAACTCTATTGACATTTTCTTCTTCTACAGCTTCTCTGCCATTCAGGAGCACATCGTCTAATCTCCAAATGCCTTTTTCTAAATGACTAGTCAGATTGCTATGTAAAACAAGGATCACTACAACCACAAGTTCATTTTATCCTGTAGGTACAGAAGATGTTTTCCAATGTATGTATTCTTCAAGTGATGAAACAGAAAAGCTAACTGGCTGCAGTCCAGAGAACAGGAAGTTCTTACATGAATGGACTCCAAATATCAGTCCCTTTGCAACCAGAACTTGTTTGCTCTACTACAATGAATCACAGTGGCTTGCTCTACTACTAAAGTTTTGTGAATGACCATGTTAATGGTGACTTTCCATATGAATTTCATTGGTCAAAAATTCAGCAATATATCAATGAATGATAACAATCAGTCATCCAGCATTCACCAGTACATGCTCAAAACTGGGGCAATACACATCTATTTTTGGATGGTCACAAAATTAATCTATTTGGCATTCTCCAAATATTAGATATGGACTGTAGCATAACTAGACATATAAAAACACTATATTAAATTATACATCAGTAGCATGTTAGACTGTTTATGGAAAGGCAATGAATATTCATCCGTTAAAATCTGAGAGTGAAAGGGCAGGTTTCAGACACCTCACAATGTATACCCCAGATCCCTTTTGATGTTTTGTTTAGTTTATATAACATATTTATAATCTCCCCCTCTACAATGTGTTTTAGGTGATTTACAATAAAATCAAACAGAAACAAACCAAACAAAACTACAGTCATTAGCAAAACACCACAGCCACTCAACACAACTCAGCTGAAAGCATGCCCAAATAGTGAAATGTGGACTTTCAACACATCACCATTCACAAGATGGGAGGAGGGGCAACAATGGAAAATGTCTTTCTTTCAGGCACCCCTTCTTACTTCACTCCTGATGCCCTACTAAGTTCTGTCATGTTTCCATTTAACTTTCTTTCCATTATACACAACAAAAACACATGTAATAAGTTTGACAGATATTTATTGGAAATGCTGGCTCCTGTACAGCCTTGATCCATGATTTGTCACAAAGTCTTCTGTACTTATTTAGAAAACTTCTGTATTTAATACTTGTAATTAATAACCAGTCATTCTTGGCTCAAATAGGAATACCTAACAAAATGTGCGATGTGACACTGGTGTGCTCTGAATTCCCCTATGCCCACTCCATGCCACTGGCCACACAGGGCAACTCAGAGTGCCATGATATCACTTCAAGCATTTTGGATTACTAGATCTTATGGGTAAGACAAGAGACAATGTGGGGCTGTTGATTTCATTCACAGCCACGCAAAACACGGTTGTACTTACCTGTAACTGTTGTTCATCATGTGGCCTTCTGTGCAGGCACACGTGGGGGACTGCATGATTGCAGGCCAGCTATGGAGAAGAGCTCCCAAGCTTCCCTGAAGAAGTTTCTAGGCTCTGAAGTGGTCCCCCTCCCTTCTGTCTACAGAGGTCCCTTTTTCCTCCCAAAGGATCATGTGACAGAGGCGGGGCGAGCACTCATTCCCTCAGTTTCCTTCACCGCCATGAGGAGGCCCATTCACGTTTGGCAGCCCACAGCAGGGAAAGGAGGGAGGGATGTGTGTTTGAATCATTGTGGCTTCTGTGCAGTCCCACATGGGAGAATAGCAAGTTCACCTATCCTAGGAAGAGGGTGTGGGCTGATCAGCGGAAAATCGCTTGTAGCACAGCACTACTCCATAGAGTAGTGCTTGATGAATGAAGAGGGAGTGGACCCAGTTGCTCCCTTGCATATGTCCTCCAGTGCAAGTCTGGCATGGAATGCTGCTGAAGACTCCTGAGCCCTTGTTGAGTCAGCTTTCAGGGACACTGGGCAAGAGACCTTAGCTTCGTGGTAAACTGTTCGGATTGCAGAGACCACCCAGTGGGAGAGTGACTGCGCTGATGCAGCTCTTCCTTTATCTGACCTCTGAAACATATGAACAAGTTTCTATCCTTCCTGAATTCTTGTGTCCTTTTTAAATAAAAAAGGAGTGCTCTTCATACATCTAGTGAACGTAGCGTCTGTTCCAATGATGATATCAGGGATAGGAAGAATACTGGGAGAGTGATGTCTTGGTTGAGTGTAATTGTGATACCACCTCAGGGAAAAACTCTGCACTAGGTCTGAGTACTACCTTGTCTGGGTGGAATTTAATAATAGGAGGGTCACAGTGCAGTGCCTGTAGTTCACTTATCCTTCTGATGGAGGTAACCACTACCAAAAAGGCAGTTTTATAAGAGACAACAGACAAGTCAGCACTGGCCATGGGTTCAAAGGGTTTATATACATCAATTTTCAAAGGATTAGGGACAAACTCCATTGAGGAACTGGCAGTACAACAGATAATAACGTATTAAATAAACCTTTAAGAAACATTTTGGATTCTGGAACTGACTGTCAATTAACAATGAAACACAGAGATGATAGCTAGGTTACCCTTTATAGATGAGGTTACTAGACCCTCTTCTTGCAGTTCCAATAGGTAATCAAATATTTTACTCAAGCTACACAATTGTGGATCAAGGCCACGCTCATAACACCAGTGCACAAACCTTTTCCATTTATAACTGTATGACCTTCTCGTTGTGGGTTTGCGAGAGGCAGTTATAACCTGTTCAGCCTTCTGCAAAAACCCCTCTACTGTAGGATTAGCCAAGTGGTCAGGTGCAACAATTGTACCCGAGCATGGCAAGCAGGTCCTCTGTGGAGGAGATCTTCCTCTGGGGGCAATGTCATGTGTTGCCCTCTGGCCATCTTCCATAGTATGGGGAACTACACCCTTCTGGGCCAGAAGGGGGCTAAAAAGATGCATGATGACTGGTCTGCCTTTATCTTGGGAATTACCTTGTGGAGGATACCAGTAGGGGAAAACATATAAAAGAGGTGGGCATGCCATTGTCACTGGAAGGCATCCCCCCCCCCCATAGAACTTGCGCCTGTGGATGCTCTGGAGCAGAAGTGACAGCATTTTTTTGTGGTCTACTGACGCAAATAGTTCTACTTCAGAAACTCCCCATTTTTTGAAGATTGGGGCCAGATAGCAGTCTGATATTGACCACTCTTGTCCTGTGCTTGTGTCCCTGCTTAGGCTGTCTGCTACTGTATTGTTTAGACCGGCTTTATGAACAGCTGTCAATTGCCTTATTGCCCATTGCCAGATAAATGTGGCCTCCCTGCACAGGTGGAGAGATCCCGTGCCTCCCTGCTTGTTCAGGTAAAACTTTACTATGACGTTGTCCATTGCTACCAGTATGTGTCTTCCTCTGGTGATCTCTGTAAAAGAAGTGAGAGCAAGTTTGATGGCTCTCATCTTTAACAGGTTAATGTGAAGGGTGGATACTTTCTAAGTTCATGTCCCTTTCAACTCTAAACCCTGACAGTGAACACCTCAACCTGTGAGTGGAGTGTCAATGATGAGGTGGGCATCATGGGATTTGGTCCCATAGAGGGATTCCCTTGAGGAAGTTCTCTGATATGGACCACCAAAGGAGAGACCTTACAATGACTCTTGGGACAGAGTTTCCTCCAGTGAGGTTCAGGACTGCCGTTGAAGCTCCTTATAAACCAATTTTGCAATGGCCTCATGCATAAGCGAGCGTATGGGACCACCGCAGTGGTGTAAGCCATATAAGCTAAAAGTCTTTGCATGTGTTTGGCTGACTGGTATCTGTTGGACAGAAACTTCTTAACAAGGACCAACATAACTTTGGCCCTGGGGAGGGGCAAATATGCTTTTCATTTTAGGAAATCTGAGGAGGAGGAGGAAGAGGAAGAAGAAGAAGAGATTGGATTTATACCCTTCACTACACGAAGGAGTCTCGACGCAGCTTACAAACCCTTTCACTTTCCCTCCCCACAACAGACAGCCTCTGAGGTAAGTGGGGCTGAGAGAGCTCTTTAGAGCTCATAAGAGAACAGCTCTGAAAGAACTTGTAACTGACCCAAGGTCACACCAGCAGCTGCATGTGGAGGAGTGGGAATCAAACCTGGTTCTCCCGGATTAGAGTCCCTGATTCTAACCACTACACCAAACTGGCTCTCAATGAAGTTGACAGATTGAATGGGAGTGAGGTGGGATATCTCCCAGTTTATCAAAAAACCAAGTGATTGACTAGTGTGCAGAGCCATACTCAAGCTCTTGATCAGACTGTTTGAGGAGTCATCGACAAAGAGCCAATCATCTAAGAAAGGGTACACTGTACAAGCTTTTACCCTCAAATGAGCTATAACCTCTGCAACACACTTGGTAAATACTCTAGGTGCCGTTGCGAGCCCAAAGGGGAGCAGTGCGTACTCATAGGTGGTACCTGAATAGTTGAACCTCGAGTGCTTCCTACTGTCCTCATGTACCTTTAAATCTAGTGAGGCAAACCAAACCTTGGGATCCATAAAGGACATCACCTCCTGTATGGATAACAGCCTGAAATTTGGGACATTCAAATGTTTATTCAGGGATTTTAGGTCTAAGATGGGCCTTTTTTGTCAATGGTGAAATATCTAGAAAAGAAGCCCTTTGATTGTTCCTCAAGAGTGAGCTTTGTAATTGCTTCTTTAGCTAATAGAGAAGAGACCTCCTGCATTAGAGAGGGGGAGGATTTGCTGGACTAGGCTGGAGAGTATTCAAGCGGAGATAATGATTTGAAATCCAAAAAAATAATATTTCTTTATTATGGATAACACTCAACCATCAACAGTAATTTGGCACCCGTTATAAAAGAACTTGGATTACCTATCCAAAAACCAATGGTCAAAACCTAGTTAGGCAGATGGGGTACTTCTAGAGTGCTGGTCCCAATGGGATTGGGAAGGGTTTCTTCCCCATTGTTTACCTTGTGTCTTGGGCTGGGATTGCTGAATATAAGGGGGCTTGAAGCCCTGCTGGAGGGGCAGAGGGCCCTGGTATCTGTAGTCCTGTGCACAATTGGGGATACCTCTGGGTATGTCTTGGGAAGTACCTTTGTTTAAAAGGTGTCGATGAAGTATGGGTTATGCCCAGGGATTTGGCTGTCAATTTGTTCATACTAATCCAATCCAAAACCACATTGGTTTGGACACTGAACAGGTCTGAATGTTCAAATGGGATATCCTACTGCTATCCAGCAGGAAGGGCTGAGGAGTATAACCATGAATATCTCTGTATGACAATGCCAGAGGCCATTGACCGGCCATTACAATGTGCTCCATTCTTGTAGCATTGAGCTGCTGTGTCCCTAACTTTAGCCCTTCTGCAACTTTAGCCACACTCTGCTTATCAACAGGCAGCAATTCAAGAAACTGTGACATCTTTTCCTATAGTAACATTTGGTAGTGGCCCATGGTTGCGGTAACATTAGCCACCTTAGTCCCAAAGCCCTAGAGAAGTACATCTTCCTTCCAAGCAGGCTGAGTCTTCTACCCCCTTTATCGAGGGGGGGCGGTGAATGGCTTCCACCTCCCCCCTTAGCTGGTAAGACCTTTGAGACTATGGAGTTTGCTTGAGGGTGGCAAAACAAATAGTTACACCCTTCTTCCCTAATCCTGTAGAGGTTTTCCAGTTTCTTTGACGATACTGGTGCAGAGGCCAGTTTAGCCCATATGGCTAAAGCCATGTCCTGTATTCCTTGCAACAGTGGGGGTGGCACAGTGCCTGAGTTGGGTCTGTATAAAACCTTCATTATGGTGTCAGATGGCTGCAGCTCTGAAGCATTAAACTCTAGACCTAGGGCTTTCATCATTTGGAACAACTGCTTCAAAGACATCTTAAGGTCCTCTGTTGGAGACGCTGGTGGGTCAGTGACTGTATCGTCAGGAAATGACATTGAAGTGCTCTCCAAGCCTGCTTCTTAAATTTGGTAGAGTGCATCCTCTGAGTCAGAACCGTGATGGGGAAAACCCCCATCAGAGTGGTATTGGTCCTGGTGGTCCTGTCTGGATATTGTGGAATATTATACAGGCTGCCATGGGAATGGAGCATGTGGGGGTGCCTACTGTGCCCACTGCAATGGCATCATGAATGGAAACAGGTCCCATGGATTTTGCAGAGCTAGCCATTGATTTCATGGCTGTAGATCTGATTGTCCTTTGTCTTGTGATGTGGGTGGGTCAATGAGGCATCTTGAAGACCTCCTCTTCTGAGGAATCTGGGGACCTTGATACCCTTCTCGATGGCAGGGCGACTTTGGATGCAAAAATGAGTCAATGCTTGGCTCTGAGGAGAGACTGAAGGTTGGGGTGGGGAGGCTTGGTGACCTTGAGTGGGCGAGCTACGATTCCCTGGGGATGGAGATAGTTGATTCTGAGGAGAGTTTGAACAGCACCGACTCGATGGTAATTGGATCAGACTGTGATGTGAGACTCTGGCTCTCTTTTTAGCCTTTTTCGGAGGAGTTCTCAACCAATCTTGGGGTGGAGAATCTCTGCTGAAGATGTGAGTTTGCGGCTCCAATAATGAGGGTGTTGGTGCCAAAGTCATTGAATGGGCCCTTGGACCCTTTCCATTTGGGCCTGTTTTTCCCCACAGGGGTCCAGGGTGCCCAAAAGCTTTTCCCCAAAGTGCGGCTTTAAGTCTTCTTGCTCTCCCCTCATGTGCTTTAGGAGTAAGGCATCTACAAGCTGGGCATGTGGCTGTATTGTGGTCCTCTCCCAGACACAGGAGGCACGAGGAATGATCATTTTGGGCCATTTTTGCTCCACACTTCCCACACTTCTTAAATAGAGCCATCCTACCAATTTGTAGGTGAAACTCTTAACTGTTCTCCATGGGAAAACCTCACTGTTTTATTCCTGAGACTCCACGAAACAGCAGCTTAGAAGCACATCCTCTTCTCATGGCAGCAAGAAGAGAACTGAGGGAAGGAGTGCTCATCTTACCTCTGTCATGTGACCCTTTGGGCAGGAAAAGGGACCTCTATAGAAAGAGGGGAGGGGGAGCACTCCAGAGCCTAGAAACTTCTTCAGAAAAGCTTGGAAGCCCTTGTCCGTGGCTGGCCTGCCCTCATGCAGTCCCCCATGAGGAAGTGCACATGATGATGAACCTCTGTGCTGCTAAGAAGATCATAGAGTCATAGAGTTGGATGGGATCTCCAGGAATATAAGAACATAAGAGAAGCCAACATTGGATCAGGCCAATGGCCCATCCAGTCCAACACTCTGTCACACAGTGGCCAAAAACACCAGGTGCCATCAGGAGGGCTAGCAGTGAAGTCAGGACACTAGAAGCCCTCCCACTGTTGCCCCCCCCCAATCACCAAGAATACAGTGCATCACTTGCCCCAGACTGAGATCCTATCTATACCTTGTGGCTAATAGTCCAACTTCCTACACAATGCAGAAAATTCACAAATACATCTCCCCAAACCCCTAGTGACCGCTGTTCCACACCCAGAAGATGACAAAAAAACCTCCAGGATATCCAGTCAAACTGGCCTGGAGAAAAATTGCTTCCTGACCTCAAAGTGGTGATCAGCATTTCCTTGGGCGTGTAAGAAAGGGCCACAAGAGCTTAGCACTGATGCAACCCTTCCTGCCCTCCTTCTCATGATCTGCCTAAGTTCACTGAATCAGCATTGCTGTCAGATGGCCATCTAGCTTCTTTTTTAAAACTTCCAAAGAAGGAAAGCTCACCACCTCCCAAGGAAGCCTGTTCCACTGAGGAACCACTCTATTGTCAGGAAGTTCTTCCTAATGTTTAGCCAAAACTCTTCTGATTTAATTTCAACCCGTTGATTCTGGTCCGACCTTCTGGGGCAAAAGAAAACAACTTCGCACCATCCTCTGTATGAGAGCCCTTCAAATACTTGAAAATGGTTATCATATCACCTCTTGGTCATCTCTGCAGGCTAAACATACTGAGCTCCTTCAACCTTTCCTGAAAGGACAGTCTCCAGACCCTTCACCTTCTTCGTTGTCCTCCTCTGGACATATTCCAGATGCTTACTGTTATCAATTTTAAGCAGATCAACAAAGCTAATTTTACTTTTAATAGGGTAATCATCAGGCACCAGTGTAGCCTAATAAGGAATCCATATGGATAAAGTAAAGAAAGAATATTGTTTGCTTACATTGGCTTGCTTCAGGCATAAAAGGCTAGATAAAAATTGTAGGAAGTGCTGCTATATTTGCACTTTCCTTGGGTGATTTTGCACCTCTAGGTTTGCCAAGATGTCTCTTCCCATCCCCTTTTAAATGTAACTACAGGAACCCAAGAAAGTCCACACTATTCCTTTGCAGTTTATAGCTATATAAAGTCATAATGTCTTCTTGGGCTGCATTTTAGCAACAGTTTTCCAGGTGCAAGAATTAACACTTTTTTCTTTCCCCTAGATTAAGAGGTCTGGACCAGCACCATAGATATAAATCAGCATTAATCCAGCCAATTCAAAGTACAGAGGAAGACTGGAAAATTATTTCCTTGGACATTATTATGCATGTACACTAATAAACTAATGTTACTGAAGTCATCCCTATAATTAACATAGAAAAAGTGAAAACAAAGAGAAATTAACCTGTGTTTGCTTTATTTTCATGCAAGTTTTATTCTTCTGCTGAATGAGGAATGGCACGGTAATTCTTAATGTTGTTTCTCTTACGAAGCCTGTATGATTAATAGCCCTTAAGCAGTGTGTTCTTTAGAAAGACATGACTGACAGCCCTCTGGGCGGACGGCATGTGCAGCTTGAAAATGTTATTGTTTCATACTAATGATGTGAGATATTGCTTTTTTTATTGGTGTTTACAGCTGTTAAATGGCATTAACATCTCCAGGACTCATGATAAGTTAGGTTAAAAAAATATTGATTTCTGTTTTACATCTGCATGTGTCAAAGGATGGAAGAAGTTTCTTAGAGAAGTACTAACCACAGATAGTCAAGAGTTTACAATGGAATTCTTAGGATATGAAGTCACAGAGATTCTAATCCATGCACAAGCTAAAAATAATCTATTACTAATAGCAAGTCAGCCAAATCAGAGGATACTTAAATCTAGAGATTGGACACATGAATGGACAAGACATATCTTTCTACAAACCTAAAAAAACATGCCAGGTTTGCAGAAAAATCTGAAATATTTGCTAGGAAACCACGACAGGCTTGATTTCTGTCAGTAAAAAGCGGGGGAGGGGAACAGGGCCCTTTCTAGGGCTGTTTTAGCCTTTGAGGGGGGACTCATTGGATCCAGACCTGGAATAAATCACTAGGTAACTAAATACGGCATGACTTGCATGACTCACCTACGTCTGGCTGCCTGCTAATGTTCAACAGCAGCTACCATGCAAAAGCCAGTGTGGTGCAGCGGTTAAAGTTTCAGGCTAGGACTTTGAATCCCCATTCTTCTCTGAAAACTCACTGGGCACATATTCTCAGCCTAACTTACCTCATGGGCAGGGCCAAAATTGACCAGTAAGAACAACTGGAGCTTCTCAGTGGGCCAATGGCCTCTCTGCCCAAACAGGGCTGGCAGAAGTGCTGAGCCTGACTCAGTCAAGCCCTGCATAAAGTAGGAAAGGTAGTGCCCAGACAGCCTGAGGTGAGGCAGGGGAGACAGAGCTTGGCCCATTGGAGCCCCACGCAAGATGGGTGATGTGGCAGCACCTGGCTCAGCCCACATGTGGCGAGGCAGACACTGGCATCTGGTTTGAATAAGCCCCACACAAAGCAAGGCAAGACAGAGGCCAGTGCCTGGCTGAGCCCTGCATAAGGCAGGACAAGGCAAGGCAAGGGAGAGGTCTGCCCAATCCAGCCCCACAGAAGGAAAAGTAAGGCAGAAGGAGGTGCCTGGCCTTGCCGAGCTCCTGGTGAGGCAAGTAGGGTTGCCAAACCCCCCGGTTTGCCAGGGGTCCCCGGTTTTTTTTGGGGGGTTCTACCCGCCGCCGGCCAGAGGGCCGGCGGGGGAAGCCCCACCCCCAACACCCACAGCCACCCATTTCTCTCCCTTTAAGGGTGTGCAACCCATGTTTCATCCCAAGCGTGAACTCCGCAAGCTTGCAGGGAAAAGCCAGCTTTGTTCTTAAAAGGGAAATGCAGCTTCTCTTAAAGGGGAAATGCCGGCTGCCGGCTACTTTAAGTGCAGGGAACTGCTGTTTCTGGAGATCCGGCGCACGGCTGGGTGGTGGGGACGGCAGACGTCCCCAACGTGACGTCATCACGTTGGGGATGCCCCACCCCTTCCAGGAACGCCCCCAAAGTCCCCCGCTGGGGGTGGAAGATGGACTTGGCAACCCTAGAGGCAAGGGAAGGTGGAGAGCAGCACACAGATGGGCCCCATGTGAGGCGAGACAAGGCAGAGGGAGGCAACCAGCTGAGCCATATGCAAGGAAAGCCAAAGCAGGGGGCAGTGCCTGGCTGGGCCCTGCCAAGCCCTGCACGAGGTGAGGGAAGCAGAGGGGGGTACCCAGCCTGGCCAAACCTCTGGTAAGGCAAGGCAAGGCAAGGTAGAGGGCAGCACCCAACCAAACCCTGGGTGCAATGAGACAAGGCAGAGGTAAGCTTCACATAAGGAAAGCCAAAGCAGAGATTGGTGCCTGGCTGAGCCCTGCCAAGCCCTGCAAGATGTTAGGCAAGGCAGAACATGGGTTCTGGCTGAGCCGCACATGAAGTGAGGGAGGTACTCAACCTGCATGAGAAGATAACAGTAGGTTGCGGTCAGGAAGCAATTTTTCTCCAGGCCACTTTGGCTGGAGATCCTGGAGATTTTTTTTTTTGGTCATCTTCCAGGAGTGAAACAGCAGTCACTGGGGGTGTACACGGAGTGGGAGGTATTTGTGTATTTCCTGCATTGTACAGGGGGCTGGACTAGATGATCCTGGAAGTCCCTTACAACTCTATGATTCTAAAAGGGAGGGGGACATGGGGACTTTCAAGGAAGGGAAAAAGGAAAGTGGGGAGAGGGAAATTAACCTCACAAGTCCTTGCAGGATTCCTGTTGTTCCTTCCTATTTCATATAGAGTTGTCAGACCCCCCAGTGTGGTTGGGGGGTCCCCTGGTTTCCAGTATTCCTCTCTGCCATTGGCCAGCTGGCTGACGGGGGGGGGGATTTCCCCCAAACAGGCAAAAAGCTGGAAATAAACATGATATGCCTACATCACCTGGAAGTGACATAGGCACGTTGGTGATGGTGGAGGCAAGGCTCTGGTAATTGGGCCCACAAACTGACATCCCCAACATGCCTATGTTACTTCTGGGCATTGTAGGCATGTTATGTTTATTTCTGGCTTCTTCCCTCCCCACTTCCGGTAAGTGCACCCCCCATCCCCTGCTGCTTGTCTATCGGACCTGACAACCCTAATTTCATAAAATCACTTGATAGAAATATAAGGAGAAATGGGACATTTTATTTAGTTATTTCTAAATGTAAAAGCAATCCTACAATATTAAAGGCTGAGTTCAGACTGGCAGCATGAAGCGCGAGGGTATTCCTGGTCAAACTGCACTGACCGATGTAGGATCATACTGGGGAGGAGGTGCAAGGGAGTGGTCACACTGTTGGGCAACCCCTGGTGGAGGCGCGGCTGTAAGCGGCTTTTTCCTCACTCCGCAGCAGGTGCCTATGCGCATGGGCGCATAGGTGCATCCCTGTGGGAACAGCCGGCACACATTATCGACGCGGGTTGTTCACGGCTTTTAGCATTTAGTGTGCACACGTCCAGGAAGCGGGATCAACGCGCTCTCCAGGGTTTGCTACCACTTTCACCTGGTACTTTCTAAACTCGGGAGGGAAGCATTACAAGGCGGGTTGAGAACGGTTGGGGAATGCCTGACAGCTCTTCCTGTGTCAGAATCGGACCCTTGCTGGGCCACAGGGTCAGTCTAGATAAGCTCTGGTGTTCTATTGTAACTGGGCTCAATGTAACTGTGCCTTAATGATGTACATAGCTATGCTCTATTCTTGCTGCTGCATCTGTCTTCTTCCTGCTTGCGTTCCCATAACATCACCTGATGGCAATGTCTCTATTTGTTTCCCAAGGTTCCTCCTCTGACATTCTGGAAGGGGGATCAGAGGCATGTCTGTATGAACTGGTAGATCAGCGGCACTTGTTAATACTGTTAAGAATGCCTCCTATAGTTAAGGCCAGGGAGTGTGCGCCCTTCTGATCTCCCGTGGCCTTCAAAGGAAGTCAAAAGATAAACATTCTCTCTGTAGCAAGGGTACGGTAGTAACCTGTCTATGCACTATGTAATCATGATGTGTGAATGTGGGCTGGACCAGAGGTCTTGTAATTTCCAACTTTGCAATCAATGTCAGTTCTGTCAAGGAGCTTCAACCATCCTGCAAACTTTCCTGATTTCCAGAATAAAGCCTTTGAATGGACTTATCTGTGTCTGAGAGTTTACTGAAGTGGCTGACAGCCTGTGTGAACCGGCCCCTTTAATCCATTTGTGAAACGTGCCTATATCGGGCCAAACTGCCAGTCTGAACTTGGCCAAAGATTAAGTAATAAATCTGTGAGAGTATAAATAATTTTTAATTTTTAAAAAATGTTTAATGTAAATACTCAAGGATATATGGGTCTTTGGCTTGTAGTTCTCAGGTCCCAGTAGGGTTCAGTAGTGTTTTAATAGAACTATTTTAATATAGTACATAACCAGAGGTCATTTCGGGGGGGATCGCGGGGGATCACAGTTCCCCTGGGTGAGGTACGGGGGGCGGGGCACATGACGAAGCCCCACCCCCTGCTTCCGGCTGCCCCGCTTCTGGCCCTCATTCAGCCAGGAGGAGGCAGGAGAAGAGGGAGGGTAAGTTGCTTCCTCCCTGCCTCTCCCCACCCCTGCCTGCCTGGAGTCAGGGATGGCCTTCGCGGGGCTTCCATGCACTCCCGCTGGCCTTGCAGGTCCACCGCTGGGCCCCTCATGAGGCTTGGCAGTGGAGCTGCAAGGCTGGCGGCGGTGGCCAGGACCGTTGGGGGCGGGGTGTGTGGCCTTATGACACACTTCCGGTGATGTCAGGGTGTGTGACATATGCTAATGAGTTATGCTAATGAGTTCCCCTAGCTCTTTTTCTACAAAATGACCCCTGTACATAATTATGTACTTGAGAAAAGCAATGGCCTCAGAATTTCAAGGTCCAGACCTGCATAGCTCAAGCTAGCCTAATCTCATCTGATCTCAGAAGCTAAACAGGGTCGGTCCTGTTGAGTATGTAGATGGGAGACCACCAAGTCCAGGGTCGCTATGCAGAGGCAGGCAATGGCAATCCACTTCTGAACATCTTTTTTTTACACACACACACACACACACGCACACACACACACACACCCCGTTCAGGACATTAGACAGGTGTGCCTAACCCCTACACTTTATCCATAGTATATACTCTTTAAATATGAAATGCCCTGACACTTCTGCTTCTGAAGGGGCAAATTATTCCTGGCAGTTCATGCTGGTGACATAATCGTTGTTTAAAAGAAGCTGCATGGACCAAAAGGCCTATCGAATGAAGTTATGCCAACGCTAAATTGCTGTGGATCCCATACTAGAATCTCAGAAAGAAGTCTTTCCTGGTTCTCCTTCTTATGATCCCCAACTGAGGCACCATATATCTTTAAATAAACAAAAAACAAAGTTTAGTACTGTCACGGTAAAATAATTCAAGAAAGGCACAATTATTTGATTTGAGGCCAATAAGATATATCTTGAATGGGGGGGGGGAAATGAAGGCAGAGAGCAGGCGGGGTATGAATGTGATAAATAAATTAATTAATAATTACTAGAAATAACTGTTATTAACACATTTACTGTTAAACTACCATATTTCTGCTACACAACAACAATATTGCTCAACTACAGTGGTTTTATCAAACGTAATAAAATGACATACTTCTGTAATTTTACTTCTGAAAATATTTGAGATACAATACAGTTTGAGGTTCAGTAGATGGTTCTTCCTTCCCCCTGCATTTGATTTGCTTTCAGACATGCCCAATGCAGTAACAAGAAGCCTGCCTTCACGCATTTTTTTTCTGCCATAACTCTGAGTTACCTAATGGACCTCCTTCCTGTGAACAGGCATGCCACATTTCCTTAGGCCCTCCCACTACCTGATCATCAATTTGCTTTTTATTTAATTTGAGAAACAGCTCTGAAGTATATTTTTAAAGAATCCAGAGGCTGTTGTCTGAAAAGAATCTTATTGTCTTAAAAATTAAATGCTAAAATTGCAAAATGAAAATTTTAAATTACTTGCAAGCAGAAAGATTTAATGTTGGATTGAAAATGCTTCATCTCCTCATAAAAATATTTTTGCTGTTCATGAAGTAGAACAGCAATTGCTTACAGCTGCCTCGTTCAGTTTTTATTTAAAGAGTTCAGTAGTGGTTTTAAAAATTACTAGACTTAAAGTATGCCATGTTAACTTGGGAGGAATTTATTTTTTTAGTAAAATGCTAACTCAGTGCCTTTAGGGTGTTTGTTTGTTTGCTTTTATTTATGTTTGGCAAACTCTTACTCCTCTTGCATAGAATGCTTCTATCTTGTACACCTTGTTAAGTTCTCCACCGAGATCTGGACAATGGAGCCTTGCACTGTAGCGCACAAGATTCATAACACAGTATTTTTATTGAATTTTTTTTCAGATGGAGTTCCACAGTACATACTTTGGACATCATACTGATTCATAAATACATATAAAAAGACAGAAAAAAGTTATATACATATGAAACACCAAACCATGAACAGGCAGTCCACCAGTCCAAAGTCTTTATTTGTCAGGCATTAGACTTCAGAGTTCTGGTTTATCCAAATATTCTACTATGGGATTTCATTCCAGCAAAAAACCCAGCCCATCGTGTAAGTCCCAATGGCACTAAGCTACTTGTAACTGGGTGTTCTCCATCAATCATAAAATGTTTCCAGTTTTATTCAGTCTTATTTATGTCCACTCAAGCACTTAATCTTTCATATTTTAATTTGCAAAATTTTAAAGACATTTTAGTCTGCCTTCTCCTTAAAAGGATTCAATTAATTGATAAAAGGACTCAGTGATTGACTCTAATACAGCCCAATTGCACTTTCAAATGCTTGAAAGTTTAGGTAGATTTTTCTTAATTTATCCTATATTTTTCTCCTGTGATGTTTTTCCTATAAATAAATACTTATGCATTATTAGATATTAACAACTGGGGACCCACAAGAAACTTTTGGGAGCGACTATCCCGTTTCCCCCACCTCTGCTTCTTCCCCTCTCCCCCTACTTCTCTCACACCTCTTTCTCCTTCCTGCCACCCCTTTTCTTACTCTCTCTATCTCCCCTCCATGCCTGTCACTTCCTTTCTGCTCCCACTCCATCACTCTTTCTGCCCCTGTCACTCTCCTGGCCTCCCACCTACTTCCTCCACCCGCCGCAGTGGCAGCAGTTGCTCTCCAGGAATGTAACAGATTGCCCAAATACAGAGATCAGTTCCTCTTAGGATTGCCAGCTTCATGTTGGGAAATTCCTGGAGATTTGGGGGTGGAGCCTTGGGAGGATGAGGTTTGGACTTGGAAGTTATCTTAGCAAGGTATAATACCATAGACTCCACCCTTCAAAGCAGCCACTTTCTCTGGGGGAATGGATTTCTGTCATCTGGAGATCAGTTGTAATTTCAAGAGATTTCCAGCCCTCATCTGGAGGTTAGCAACATCATTTCCCCTGAAGGAAATGACTGCTTTGGAGGGTGGAGTCTACGGCATTATATCTGTCTGAAGTCCCTCCCCACTTCAATCCCCACCATCCCCAGGCTCCACCCCTCAAATATCCAGGAGTTGGCATCCCTATCTCCTTCCCACCCAACAGCCAACCTGCCTTTATCTGCCCTTTTGTCTTCAGCTTTCCATTCCCTCCCCCCCGCAGCTTCTACTGAGAAAAAACTATGGTCTTTCTGCACAGTGGGGACTACAGCAGTTTACATTATTCTCTCCTCCTTTTTATCCACACAACCCTATGAAGTGGGTTAGGCTGAAAGTATGTGATTGGTCCAAAATCACCCAGTGAGCTTTCACAGCAAGATAGGGATCTAAACCTGGGTCTTAAACCCTACTCTGCATCTCTGATCATTATACTACACTGACTTTCATGGGGTGGCTGCTGTTGAACAGTAGCAATTAGACAGGCCTAGTTGAATCATGCAAGTCAGGTGGTATCAAATTACCCAGAGTGTGATGCTAGGCCTAGGTTTGCTAGCCTCCAGGTGGGACCTGGAGACCCCCCAGAATGACAACTGAACTCCAGACAACAGAGATCTGTCCCCCTGGAGAAAATGGGTGGACTCTGTGGCATTATATCCAGCTGAGGCCTCTCTCCTCCCCAAACTCTGCACTCCTCAGATTTCACCACAGAATCTCCAGGAATTCCCCAACCTGGAGTGGGCAATCCTAGTCCCAGGCCTGGCTCCAAAATCGGCCTGGAAAGTGCTCTGTCCCCTTTTCCTTGCCCCACTATTTAGCCATTCATACTGCCCAGTCCCAGCTCCAGTTCTGCTTTTGCTTCCTGCCCTCTTCCCCCACATCATCTCTCTCTCTCTCTGTCTCTGTCTCTCTGGCTATCAGCCAGTCTATCTCTCACTGTGGATGTGGCAGGGCCTGATCCCTGCAGCAGCCATTTCAAAAGGTATTGAGGGGGGAATTCAACCCTCCCCAAGTTTTTTTTTAACTTTTTGTTTTTTTCTGCAGACCACAGAGTCCCCTGAGTCTGCAGAAAAACCTGTTTAGGGAAAGTGCCCTCTGCGGAAATAAGTATCTGCACACTGAGAGGACTGTTTAGAATTAGATACATAGATAAGAACATAAAATGGATCTGTATGTCATCAGAATACTTAAATACCAAAATGTTAAAATCCCTAATATCAAATGAACTTTTCCAGTTATTTTGGTCCTGTTATTTTAGTGAATATTATTCATTTTTTGATATAACTAATATTTTATTTTTCATTTCTGTTCTCCACTGGTTAATAATGTGGAACTACTGTCTCTGAATGTGGAGGTTCCCTTAAGTCACCATGACTAGTAGCCACTGATAGACCTATCCTCCATGAATCTGTCTAATCTCCTTTTAAAGCTGTCTATGCTTGATGTATTTACTAAATCCTCTGTCTGTGAATTCCACATTTTAACCACTCATCGTATAAATATTTCATTTTGTCTGTCCTTAATTTACTATCCATCAGCTACACTGGATGCCTTCAAGTGCTAGTATTTTGGGAGGGGGAGAAAAGGCTCTCTTTATCAGTTCTCTCCACCACATGCATAAGTTTATAAACCTCAATTCTGCCCCTGCCCCCCTTAATCATCTCTTTTCTAAACTGAAAAGTCTCAGACTCTTGAGCCTTTCCTGATAGGAAAAGTGCTCCAAACACTTAATCACCTTGGTTGCCCTCTTCTGTACTTTTTCCAGTTCTGCAATGTCCTTTTTGAGGTGTGGTGACTGGAACTGCATGCAATATTCCAAATAAGTCTAACCATAGTTCTATATAAAGGCATTATAACATTGGCAATTTCCCCCCCCCAATCCCTTTCTGAATAATCCCCAACACACAGTTTTCTTTTTCACTGTTACAGCACACTGGGTAGGCACTTTTATTGAGATAGCTATTATGACCCTAAGATCTCTTTCCCTCTCAGTCTCAGCAAGACTCTGTTAGCATATATTATACTTCTGTCACCTGTTTATCCAACAAAAGGCCTGGGTCCAGCAACATAGAATCATAGAAAAATAGATTTTGAAGGGACCTCCAAGGTCATCTAATCCAGCCTCCTATACAATGCAGAAAATTCACAAATACCTCCCCCCAGGGGTCATTTCATAGAAAAAGAGCTAGGGGAACTCATTAGCATAACTCATTAGCATATGCCACACCCCCTGACATCAGGGTCCCGGCGGTGGACCTGCAAGTCCAGCGGGAGTGCGAGGAAGCCCCGCCAAGGCCCTCCCTGGCCCCAGGCAGGCAGGGGTGTGGAGAGGCGGGGAGGAAGCAACTTACCCTCCCTCTTCTCCTGCCTCCTCCTGGCTGAATGAGGGCTGGAAGCGGGGCGGCCAGAAGCAGGGGGGGGTTCATCATGTGCCCCGCCCCCTGCACCTCACCGGGGGGAACTGCGTTCCCCGCGTTCCCCCCGAAATGACCTCTGCCTCCCCCCCAAACTCCCACTGACCCCTGCTCCATGCCCAGAAGATGAAAAAAACCCCTCCAGGATCCCTGGTCAAACTGGCCTGGAGAAAAATTGCTTCTTGACCCCAAAGTGGTGATTAGCATTTCCCTGGGCCTGTAAGGAAGGGAAACAAGAACCAAGCACTGATGTAACCCTTCCTGTCCTCCCTCTCATGATCTGCCTAAGTTCACAGAATCAGCACTACTGTTAGATGGCCATCAAGCCTCTGTTTGAAAACCTCCAAAGAAGGAGAGCCCACCACCTCCCAAGGAAGTCTGTTACACTGAGGAACTCTGGACACATTCCAGCTTGTCTATATCTTTTTTAAATTGTGATGCCCAAAACTCTAGGTGAGGTCTAACCAAAGCAGAGTAAAGTGATACCATCACTTTGTGTGATGTGGACACTATACTTCTGTTGATACAGCCCCAAATGGCATTTGCCTTCTTAGCTACCGCATCACACCGCTGACTCATGTTCAGTGTATGGTCTACTAAGACCCCTAGATCCTTTTCACACATAACTACTGCCAAGACAAGTCTTCTCCATCCTATAATTATGTATTTGATTTTTCCTACCTAAATGCAGAATGTTACATTTATCCCCACTGAAATTCATTTTATTTGTTTTTGTTCATTTTTCAGCCTGTCAGAATCATCCTGTAACCTGACTCTGTCTTCTACTGTATTTGCTACCCTTCCCAATTTAGTATCATCTGCAAATTTAGTAAGCATTCCCTCTATTCCTTCATCCAAATCATTCATAAAGATATGTTGTCGAAGGCTTTCACAGCCGGAGTTGATTAGTTGTTGTAGATTTTCTGGGTTGTATGGCCGTGGTCTTGGCATTGTAGTACCTGCCGTTTTGCCATCAGTGGTGACTGGCAGCAGCTGTGACATCATAAAGATGTTGAAAAAAACAGGCCCCAAGACAGATCCTTGATGCACTCTATTTGTCACTCCTCTCCAAGAGGATGAGGAACCATTCACAAGCATTCTTTGGGTGCAATCTGTCAACCAGTTACAGATGCACCTAACAGTCATAGGATCCAAACAACATTTTACAAATTTGTCAACAAGAATATTGTGTGGAACCTTATCAAAAGCCTTACTGAAATCATGATAACTATGTCTACAGCAGTCTCCTGATCCAGCAAGGCAGTAACATAGCCCCAAGCTATGTACCCCATCCAGAACAGATTATATCGCAGTTCCTGGGTCAAACCTTTCCCTCCCCATTAGTAACCTCTGTTTAGCCAGGATTAAGTTTCAGCTTGTTAAACCTTATCCATCCCAAACCTCCCAAATGGTCATAAGAACATAAGAACATAAGAGACACCAATGTTGGATCAGGCCAAAGGCCCATCGTCCAACACTCTGTGTCACACAGTGGCCAGAAATACCAGATGCCATCAGGAGGTCCACCAGTGGGGCCAGAACATTAGAAGTGTCCATTTCCTGGTGCAGGTCATTCACCAGGGGGATCAAGGACATTTTAGTCCCGTGACCAGGCTTGAAATTAGATTGGAATAAATCCAATCAACTTTATTCAGGAACCCCTAAAGTTGCCCAGCCACTACTCACTCAATCACCTTGCTCAGTAATGGTACATGTGAGACTGGGTGATAGTTATTCATCTGTCCTGGATCCAGGATGCACCACTGCCCGCATCAAGGCAGTGGGGAACACCAATGTTTCCTCTAAGATGTGTAGTCTTGTGAGCAAAAATCCTACTTGGTGAGCTACTGGCATTGAAGTTGTGAGTGAGCGATTTGGCTACTGCATAAATTAGTTTGCTCTGGAGCCATCCTTCCTGAGCTAACACAAAAATGTGTGAGCCAGAAGCTAAAAAACTGTGAGCTAACTCACACTAACTCAGTTTAGAGGGAACAGTGGTGCTCGCTGTGTCAAGGTGAGAAGAAAATGGCAGGCAGGTAATTTATATCTACTCAGGAAAGCTCCTCCATTAGCATGTTCACAGCCTGGGGAACTCCTACAAGATAATAACTCAGCCCTACCCCACCTTCCTGAGTAGATATAAATTACCTGCCTACCATTTTTCTTCTCACCTTGACACAGAGAGTACTTCATATTTCTGTGTTAAACCTCTGAGGATGCCAGTCACAGCTGCTGGCGAAACGTCAGGTCCTACAATGCCAAGACCACAATCACACAACCCAGAAAATCTACAACAGCCAATGAACTCCGGCCGTGAAAGCCTTCGACAACATGTTGGTGATTCTCTTTCTAAGAACCTTCTGCGTCCCAGCAGTGTGCTTGTAGTCTTTCTTGGCCGGAGTGGGGTTTTCTCCTCCTTCTCCTTTTTTTGTTTTGCAGGGTTTTCTTCCCACCCCCTTGACTTCTTCCTTTGGCTTTAGCGTATTTGAGAGTTTGGTTCTGTTGTCAGCCACTTTGGGGATCCATCAGGAATGGAAAGGGAGGACAGGAACATCTTAAAATAGCCAGCGTGAAATACGCTGTCGCCACGGCCCACCAACCGGCCTTCAGACACCAATGGATGATTCCAGGAGGATTCCATAAATTCAAGCCCGGCTCCCATGGCACTTTGAGAACCAATAAAATCCATTCCGGCTGAGGCTCTGAATTGAGTCAGAGCTCATTTTGTCAGATGCAAGCGAGATTCACGTCTGCAAAAGCAAGATTCGAGTCCAGGAGGATGTAAAGACCAACAAAATTTCCAGGGTGGGAGTGCATACAAAGGGCTATCATGTCACAACCAATGTTTCCTCTAAGTGGTTGAGTCTTGTGAGCAAAAATTTTACTTTGTGAACTACCGGCATTAAAGTTGTGAGCGAGCGGTTTGGCTACAACATGAATTATTTTGCTCTGGAGCCATCCTTCCTGAGTGAAGCTGAAAATGTGTGAGCCAGAGGCTAAAAAAACTGTGAGCTAGCTCACACTGACTCAGCTTAGAGGGAACACTGGTGAGCACCTCCTGTCTCAGGGAGGCATTCACAGCTTCCTAGAACCGTGAACTCCTAGACTTAAAATGAACTCTAGCTGGTGTCTTGTCAGTTTTGTTCTTTCTTTGCTGTCTTTCTAGCAGTCTCTCCTGCTTTTTCATCATTCTCAGCCCCTCAGTAAACCAGGGGGGCTGCCTGGGCTCTTAGACTTGAGAGCCCTACCTAGGTGCCCTACCTAGAAGTGATCATGTCTATTGCCTGGGTCATTTCATCACTGCAGAGGTCAACTGGGGCAACGACAAAACTGCTAATCATATCAGAAGAAAAATCTCCTAATGCCATCTGGAAACCAGACCTAACAATCAGGCTTTGGGGGTAGATCATTTGGGGGATTCATTCCAACTAGTGCAACTAGTTTTGTGCACCCAAATTAGCTTTGGGCACGCAGACTCCATTTTAAAATAGAAGAAGAAGAAGCAGCAGCAGCAGCGGAGGAGGAGGGGGGGAGGAGGAGATTGGATTTATACCCTGCCCTTCATTATCCAATGAAGTCTCAGAGCAGTTTACAAACTCCTTTCCCTTCCCCTCCCCACAACAGACACCCTGTGAGGTAGGTGGGGTTGGGAGAACTTTGACAGAAACTGCTCTTTTTCAAGAATAGCTGTGCCAGAACTATGGCTTGCCCAAGGTTATCCAGCAGGTGCAACTGGAGGAGTGGGGAACCAAACCCAGTTCTCCCAGATTAGAGTCCGCACACTTAACCACTACACCAAACTGGCTCTACATTTTGTCATGCTGCGGATTAGGGTAGGGTGAGAGACTGCTATATAAGAGTCTTATATCCAAACCTACTTTGGGTGCACAGAACATAGACACAGCTAATGAGAAGTTAATATTTAGAAGGTATTTATTTTCTATTGTATTTTTAAATGTTTTATTTTTAGCAGTCTGATGGTGCAAACAATTTAGTACCTCCACCACTTCTCTCCAGCCCCCTGACCCCCACTCCTACTGAAGCAACTAGAAAAACAAGGCTGGTCTTCTTTTGTACTAATATAATGGAATGTGGAAAAGGGAAACAGTTGCCACTAACAAAGAAAATCTCTCCCAAAATGGAAACAGACTGATAACATATATCCTTGTTTTCTTCTCATGTATGAATTAACTTCACACATGCATTTGGAAACAGTAAGCACTAGTAGTTGTTGTTTTTTGTTCCCTTTGCTTTATATTTATTAATATACTTTGTGGAACAAGGAAGAAGTGGGGAGGGTGTTAGCACAAACCACCAGACAAACCTTTGAGAGCTACTTAATCATGTACTTTAATAGTGGGTTTTTTTGTGTGTGTTTCAGGCTTATTACAGAAATAAAACACGATTGTGTAAAGCATTATTTTTAATGCCTGGGACAGAGAAATAGACACAGTCAATAAATCAAAGTATGTAATGTCCATATTTTTCTTACTTTATATACATAAAGCTATATTAAAAATTTAAATGCAGTTTTATGATCCGTCAGTACAAGAAGCATGCCAGAAAAACCCTAGGACACAGAGGTTAAAGCATTCTTTTTTCTTGATGAATTCCGGTACATCAAAATAAAAACCCTACATTTGTTCAGCTACTGTCCTACAAAATCCAATGAATATTTTTTCCTACTAAATTTTCCACATCATTTTGACTACTGAGAAATAAAAACGTATATTTTTCTACTACACTGGCACTGGTCCAGGTTTCCTATTTTGGCATGGAAAAATAATATTGATACCTTAGTATGTCAGAGGAAGGCTTTTCATATTTGAAGTTTTTGTATATTGCTACAGTAGCAACTGTAACAGTCCAGAATCTTTCCAGTAAGTGATCCTTTGACCCATGTGACCTATAATCAAAGGAGAGAATCTTAGGTTTTCAGAAGGTAGCCACTGCAATATAGACACAGGGCATCTACTTCTGGTTTACTGTTTCCCCTTTGAAAGGGACAGGAAGAACTCTTTGGTAGTTTTATAATAAGATATTAAGGAAAAAGTGGATGGACAGTCTTAGTAGTTCTGAATAGGGCTCAACTACCAGTTAGGTTTTCTTGATGCAATATTCCTTGCACACTACATTTCGTCATGAACCCCCCCCCCCCAATGACTCCAGCATGATGTCCTTTGGCCATTGCTCTGCCCTTTCTTCCAGTTTCCCAGGCCTCAGAATGAGTGACAGAGGTTAAGTCACCTGCACCCTGGCTGGCTTGCTCCCCACAGTGGAACATGTCCACCCATTTCCTCCCTGGCCTTCAGGAAGACCCTACCTTTATAGTGTAGTGCTCCACCCTCCTGCCTGACCCCATCTCCTGCAGCCTCTTATAGGGGTGGGTGGGACTGTGTTGCCTGGCCTCCCTTTCCTGAGACTCCCACCTCTCACTGGGCAGCTGTGGATGCCAGAGGAGCCCCGCCCAGACAGCTCTTCTCACTCCTTGTTGCACCTGCCCTGAAGGGTGGGGGGGCAGTTTCTGCAAGGGCTCCCTGGAGGGGAAATCAGCTGCAGTCTCATGGCTGCATGTGTTGCCGCCCACCTTTTCCTCTTGCAGTGTTCAATCCCCATCTATTTCTTACGTTCGTCAGCTGGGAGCGGACCAGCTGATCAGCAGGGATGTCCAGCTTCCATTGGAATGGTGAGGTGTTCCCTTGCTCTCTTCATCTGCCTGCCACCCCAATGCTGTCTGGTCCACAGTGGGGCTTGGACAGTCTGGAGATCCTGGACACCTCATATTGTTAGTTAGAAAGCAACTTCTACTTCTTGTTACAGTTTTCACTGAAGTTACTATAAGCTGTATCAAACCTTGTATAGAAGTTACATGTTTGAACATTTGTCACCTTTGCTTCTGTTGATTGTGTACTGAACTCTTGGTATCTATGTACTTGTCTCGATCTAATCCTGAGTTGTTGAGTTACATGCTCTTGAATTCAACATAAATTAGTCTGGAGTAACTGCAATCTCCTGGCTCTACGTACTCAAAACTTCTGCTGCTGGGATAGCAAATAACAAAATTAGCATTATTTATTACAAGTATACTACAGATAACAAAGGTGGCCGGGTCATCACTGTCCACCTACTACATTCATTATGTTGTCCAGTCACAAGTTTCCCGAAGGCTTCCATATTCCCCTCCAATCACAGAGGGTCACTCCAGATGGCTCTTGCTAACTATGGTTAACAAACCAGAAGCCATCAATGGAAGCATGTGTTATCTTTCCCCTTAACTGTAGTAAAGCAAGTACTCTGCTAATGGCAGCTGAGTAACTGGGGTACTCTTTAAGAAAAGACTTGAAACAGACTTCAAACTACAGTTCCAAATCAGTAGGTTTAACCATGTTTAACACTAGCCACAACCAAGATAGGATTGTTGGCAGTGAACTTAAGGAGTGAAACACACCCACGGGACAAGGGTGGGAGGCAAACAGCTGAGTTATAAACTGGAGCCCATTTCGTCATGGTAAGCAACCAAGCTTGGTTCAGACAAAGCAAGGAAACCCTTTGCAGGCCTTTGTGAGGAACTCATTGGGGCCAGTCCTGACTAGGGTTACCAGCTCCAGGTAGGGAGATTCCTGGAGATTTTCTGATAGAGTCCATGGAAACCAGGCTTTGGGGAAGGGAGAGGCCTCAGTTGAATAGAATGCCATAAAGCCCACCTTCTAAAGCAGTTATTTTCTCCGGGGGGGGGGAGAGATCGATTGTCTGGAGTTCAGTCGTGATACCTGGTGATCTTCAGGCTTCACCTGGAGGTTGACTGCCCTAGGCGTAGCAGTCAGTGCTTCAAGGCAGGGTCTGCTAGATCCAGGTTCTTGTTGTAGAAGCTGAGTGGGTGATTTTGGACCACTCACAGACTTTCAGCCTTACCTACCTCACAGGGTAGTTGTGCAAGTCAAAAGGGGGAGAGGAGAATGATGTAAGCTGTTTTGGTCCCCATTGCAGAGAAAGAGTACTTTTCCTACTGGGAAACCATTGTTGCTAATTGCCAGGTGAGGGCTGGAGATCACTCAGAATTACAACTGCTCTCCAGATGGCAGAGATCAGTTCCCCTGGAGAAAATGGTGGAGTCTGTGGCAGTCAGGGCTTCAGAGCACGGAAGAGGCTGCAGGTGTGTGTGTGTGGGGGGAAATGGAAAGCTGAAGAGTGAGGGGGAAATAAAGGTATGCCGATGATTGGCAGGGAAGGAGGTAGGGTTGCCAACTCCAGGTGGAAAATTCTTGGAGATTTGAGGGATGGAACCTGGAGAGGGTGAGGTTTGAGGAGGGGTGGGTCCTCAGACAGGTACAGTGCCATAGACTCCACCCTCCCAACCAGCCATTCCCTCCTGGGGAACCACTGTTGCCAATCTCAGAAGAGGGGTGGAAATCACTTAGAATTATAACTGATCTCCAGGAGGGATGGGGGAGGAGATGGAAAGCTGGCATCAGAGGGGCAGATAATGGTAGGTTGATGCTTGGATGGGAAGGAGATAGGGTTGCCAACTCCAGGTTGGGAAATTCATGGAGATTTGAGGGGTGGAGCCTGGAGAGGGTGAGGTTTTTTGGGGGGGACCTCAGACAGGTACAATGCCATAGTCTCCACCCTCCAAACCAGCCAGTCCCTCCTGGGTAACAATTGTTGCCAATATCCAGGTGAGGGGGGGAGATCACTCAAAATTACAACTGCTCTTCAGGTAGCAGAGATCAGTTCCTCTGGAGAAAATGGTGGATTCTGTGTCATTGTACACTGCTGAGGTTGCCACAGCACATTGATGCCGAGTGCCCAAGGCCTTGGCACTCTCCCAGAGCCTCTTTCTAGACCTTGTTGTATTTATTTCCACAACAGACCTTATTCCTAGTTAATCTATAGAAGAGAATTTTCCAAAAGAAGGAATCTCTAACACAACTGTTTGTCTTAGTAGAACTGGCAAATATCCCCTGTGAAGGCATTTCAAGGTTAAAAAGCTAGCTCTTTGACCTTTATTTTGAAACAAACTGCAACCCATGTGTTTGCTGCAAAAAACAGTCCAAAACACCCAAGCCAACCATGGCTTGGGAAGCTGCATTCTGCACAAGCTGAAGATTCCAATTTACTCTCAACAGCCACCCTACAGACAGCATGTTAAAATCGATCAGTCTCAAGGTTACAGAAGTCTTGAAAAGTGAAAGAGATTTCAAATAACATGTAACTAGATTTCCGGAGTCACTATTGTGGCTCCAAAAGCAAACAAGTTGCACACTGAAAACATATAAGGCAGTCCTATTGTGGGCCCAGGGGCATGGGGGGTGCAGTTGAGGAATAAAAGGAGTCAGATAACCTTGTTTGGATAAAATAAAGGCCATAGCTTTTATTGATTACATAGCAGGAGCATTGGCATAGCATGAAGGCAGATCCAAAATCAGGTGATTTGCCTGCCACCCGATAACCCCACTCCCAGCCCATCTGCTGGAGGAGAAACCATGGAGTGGCAAACCCTGGGACCCATGTGGGTTCCAACCACAGAATGGTACCCTTGCCACCTGGTGGAGAGAGCCCCTCTGACCGCCCCTGAGCTGAGCATGCCACTGAATTGGCTCCACCAGTCCACCCTAAGACCCCTTAAGGGAGTCCCCAAACCAGGAGAGGTGAGCATGCAGGCACAGCCTCCCCCCAAAAAGATCTGACCCAGTGCTCTAACCATCACAAGAGGGTAGGTGGTTACCCACCCCCACACTCCTAAAAATGCTCCTACTCCTACAACCAACAAAGCAGCCTATCCCTTAAGCCATGTAGCCATGTGTCCATACTCTATTCAGATAAATGAACCCTATCAGCCCTATAAAGGGCAGCTGCCTGAAACTGATGTCAGGGTGGGCAATAAAACGTCCACCTAAAGACTCCACAAGCTGAGCCACTGTCTTGCATTTTCCTCCTCACCAAGTCCACCTTGCCCAGTGATACGTAAAACTTAATAAAAACCATTAAAGAAATTCAAAGTTATTTCAAGGAACTTAGATATAACACCACTGCATAATTCGACAATACAAAACACCAGGAACGTATTGTATATCCTGGCTTTAAAAGTGCATTAAAGAGGGATGTTATCAATATGTTGAAAGCAGTTAAAATGATCAACTTTGCTTTTTTCTAACAGAAATGGCTAATTGCCTAGCAATTTTCATTGTGATAGCTTGACAACTGCAAAACATTGTAGAATAATAAGTAATTTATGCTGAGGTAATGAGTGTAATATAACTAAAATCTGTGCTAATAGTGTAAAAAGGATATTCTAGCTATTTTTGTTACAAAAAACCTCAGTAATTTCCTTCATTTTCCCTAGAGCAAAATATTACTTTAAAATGAATACTAAAATGTTTGATACTAATTTCTGAAAATCAAAAATTACTATCTGTAAACAGAATGCAGTAACAAGTAAAATAAAGACAAAGCTTTTGAAAACAGGCTGTGCATACTTCATATTTTGAAGCAGCAGATGGTGAAAAGGCAATAGATACCAGTAGAATTTATAGGCCTTTCTGACTACTACACCAATTCAAAACAATATTCCTTTGTAGCCCTGGGTAGCTATATAAGATAATTATACTATGTACATTAAAACATAATATATAAATTAAACTTTAGTGCCATGTTTTGAACTGATGAATCTATGTATTATGACTGCAATTCAGTAGGGACCTGACAAAAGTTTATAAAATTATGAAAGATACATGCAGATTAGATAGAAAAAATATTTCTCCCTCATTCATAGATATTTATTAACAGCATGGGATATATACATTTAAAATAAATACAGTCCCTTCTTTATGCTGTTTGTGAGAAATCTGTTTCTTTAATCCTTATTCCCCATTAAATTACCATAGATTTAGAGTGGGAACAACATCTTGCAGCTCTCTTTTCAACTGCTGCGCAAGAATTTAGTTCTGCTACAGCTACAATCAAGTTACCATACTGGTTTCCAGTCTCAACAACCTACAGAGAAAAATTAATTGCCAGGTTAAAAATTAACAAAGCTCTGAGAGGTGATTGTATGCTCGCAGAAATATGAACAGCTTTCAGTGGTTGATTCCCTGACTTGCTCATCTAGTCACTTTAATAAACACTTAAGAAATAATGCCAATTGCTCAGTTAAAATCTATTGTTATTCTATTTTTCAAAGGGTAACCCCAGTAATTATAGACCTGTAAATTTGTTGTTGATTATAGGGAAACTTTATATGTAATATTTACTTATGCTTTTGAATCTCTATCTATAATAAATTGAGAGCAATCCGGATTTAGAAAGGGCAGATCGTAACTGCTATATTCTAAGCTTACTTGTACATATGTTAAAGGCCACAGCTGTGTCCTAAGTGGTTTTCATTCATTTCCAGGCTGTATTTGACAAGATATTACACAGAAAACGTTGGTTTAAACTCCAAAAGTACAACATAAATTCTAGGGTATTATTTTTACTTAGGACACTTCATCATAATACAACAACGTAAGTACATGGTAATTATTTTGTTCATCTTACTTCTAACGTTTTGTGTATGCATATGGCAGGGATGTGTGCTGGCTTCTCTGCCATTTAATCTGTATTTAACTGATGTAATCCACATTTTTAAAGCAGGGAATTTACATGCTTCTAAGCTGGATAATGAAAGAATGTCTACATTATTATGTGTAGATATATGATAGTTATTTTATCGACAAAGGTGGGATTAAAGAAAGGCTTGCAGGCATTATTTAGGTATTGTTCTAAAAGTTAAATGACTATAAATATTGATAAAACCAACATAATCTCCTTTGGAATGGACTCTCACCAATTTATTAACTGAGCAATAGGAAATTATAAGAACAAGTTCAGTCTTAAGGGTTATTTTTGATGACAAACTATGTTGGAAATTGCATGTGGAATCAACTGTAGCAAATGCCAAAAGGGAGACTGGAGCAATTTTAAAATTTATTTTTATGGTAGGTGCACAGTATATTCCTATGGCACTTCAATTATTTTCCACCAAGTTTTAACTCAGTTTTTATATGACACACTGGTCTGGGTATGAGTAATTGTTCCTTCTTTGAACTAATTCAATTTAAAAATCTAAGAACAGTTTTTAAAGTGACTAGATGTGTACTACCTTCCATGGCTCTTAAATTAGAAGCTGGTTCTATACTGCTTATAAATTTGGTGTGACTGACAGCCTTTAAATTTAGAATTTGACTTCTGTTTATTTATTATTTAAATAATTTTCTTTTTGGCCTAATGACTGATCCTTAAACTCAAACTTGCATATTCCACCTAATTGTAGACTTTGTCCCTGCTCTGATAATCTGCATCAATGGCTCATGTATTGTTGCATTGTAGATTTCATAGTCAAGCATGACTGGATTTACTGGAACCAGTTTTGGTTGATAAAAAAAAACTGGTTTCTGAGCAGGATTTCTATTGGCTGGGGTTGACCAAAGAATCTCTGTACAAGTAGCCAAGCTTCTGCCTTCTGCTATGACAATATGGGCTGAGGTAATGTCCTCTATATAATTCTCTCTGAATTGAATTATTAAATTCTCTTTCTATCATTGTCTGATGTACCAGGAGGAATGATATATGTAGCAATATGATTTTAGGCTATTAATTCATTAACACTGTTTATTTTGCTTCTCTGATATTTGTAGGCCATAATAAAGATTGACTTGACTTGTTCCTTTAATTCAGGCCAGTCAACTCCAGGACTTAGTGGTGGCAAGTACAGAGAAAATGCAGTTGTTGTTACTGCAGCTCCACACAGAGAAAGAACCTGACTTATTAAACTGTGCGCCTGGTTAAAACTAAGCTGCCTCCTTACTCTTATGCCTAAAATAGAATGCCTTCTATGATACAACACTTTTAACTTTGCCAGTTCAATTAGGACCAACTCCAGAGGAAGCCTTGCCAACCTCCAGGTGGAGCCTAGAAATTTCCCAGAATTACAACTACTCTCCAGACTACAGAGGTCCCTGCCATACGGCAGGAAAAGTGACGGGTGAACTGCGGCTAATCTGAGCCGCACCAAAGTTGAGACGGCTCGGCGGGATCCCACGGATCCCCCGCGCCGCGGCGCCGTAGCTCCCCCGCACAATCAGATGCCGGGGAGAAAGCGACGGTGGGAAGGGGAGGCTGGCGAACTGTGCACTTGCCGCAGCCCGTCAGCATGAACCACCTAGGTAGGTGGTTCTTTTTTGGTGCGGGGTTTTGGGCGGGAGGGACGGAAAGGGGACGGCTGGGCAACGATTCCCAGATGTTGCCGTGGGATCGCGCCCATTTGCCGCGCATCTGTTCCGTCCCTCTCCCGGCCCATTTCCTCGCGTGCGACCGGGGCCAGAGATTAGTTCCCACAGAGAAAATGGCTGCTTTGGAGGTTGGACTCTATGGCATTACATCCTACTGAGATCCTTCCCCGTCCCAAACTCTGTCCTCTCCAGGCTCCACTCCCAAGCCTCCAGGAATTCCCCAACACTGAGTTGGCAGCCCTGCATGTCACGTGTCACAATCTGCCATACTCAACCAAAACTGACTTTGTGACCTATCCAGTCCTATCTGGAGTGGCTGAAGGGAGTTTTCTAGCAGTCACAGCCTCTGTTGGTCTCAACTTCTCCATTGCTGTTAATGCATGAAGTTACTGCAATTCAGCCATGTGCAAGATGAAAACTGTGTCTGGAACAGAGGCAATACTTGCAGTGGGAAACTTACAGATTATCGGGGCCATGGCCAGCCTGTACCCACCAGTGAAGAGGGCAGAGGAAGACAAAGTATTCCATCTGCAACCTTCAGTAAGCCCCTTCAAATACAGCAGATAACTCAGGCAGCTACTGAGCTGTGGCCAGGATATTTTCTGTTATCTCCATGTTATCCCAGCTACAACTGCAGAAATAACATCCTGAGCTGCCCAGTCATAGATGACCAACTAAAACAACATTAAAAGGTACTCTCTCCTGCTTCTCTTCTGTTATCTAGCTTTATCATCAGCTGTAAGTGGAGAAAGGAAGAGAACATGAGAGAAAGGCTAAAATTTTAATATGTGGCTGGCCTGAAAGTGACAAGCTTCTCCCACTGCTGGAGTCAGAAGAGTGTGATCAGATGTTCCATGATTCAGAATGAGGAAGAGAGCCCCAACTGACATTTAAGGGAGAATGTCAGACATAATTTTTACAAGGGTTAGTTCTAGACTTCTGTTGAATTCATACAAACCAAACCTATCCATGTTTACTCAGGGTTGTCAGGTTCCCCCCTGGCCATTGGTAGGGGATTGGGGGAGGTAGGGTTGCCAGATCCAGGTTGGGAAACTCCTGGAGATTTGGGGATGGAGCCTGAGGAAGGCAAGGAGCTCAGTGGGGTACAGTGCCACAGAGTCCATCCTCCCAAGTATCCATTTTCTCCAGATTCTCCAGCTTTTCTGGAGATCAGTTGTAATTCTGGGGGATCCCCAGGTCCCACCTGGAGGCTGACATCCCTATCAGGGTATGTCCTACTGAATCACATGTAGTTTAATCCCAAGTGCATAGAACTGCAGCCCTAATCTTCCAAATTCTTTATCAACAATCACAAATGCTTTCTGTAAACACTGGAGAGCAGGCCAGTCCTCTGGGTATGGAAGCACCTTGGCAATTGAACATTTAAGTGCTCAGTACAGAGAATACAGTTCAACTGAAGGAGATCTGAAGGGATAAAGTTTGATAATCCTGTCAGATGAATGAAAAAAATCATGAGAGAACAAAAAAAAAAAAAACCCAAACCCAAAATGAAACAAAAGACTACTGTGAATCTAAGAAAGTAAACAACATTCTTAGATTATACCAGTTAATAAATATACTAGGTGATTTGATGATGAAATACTTTTATTGCTGATTTATTTGATTGCTATATTGTGTGTGTGTGTATGTGTGACAATATTATACACACACACACACACACACACACAGACACACACACACACACACACACACACACACACATATATATGCATACCACGTTAGCTGCTGCAGAAGGCTGGCATCCCGTCTATTTTGTTAAAATTTATCTGTCTTGTTGGGTCTTGACAGCCCTATCATGTCAACCCTCTGCAGCAGCACAGAGCTTTCCCAGCAAGGGGAAGAAAAAGTAGAGCCTATGCTTCCTGTGGGCATATTTAAGTATTTTAGATCCTAAGGGATGATTTGTTATTCCTGTCAGATCAAAGAAAGAGATAAGAAAGAAAACAAAAACTAAAAACTAAAATCCAGAAATGAGGGTAACGGGGAAAAACATCAAGGCCAAAACCATATAATGCCACTTAAAATGATTTAATTATGCTGGATATCAAATACCTTTAAATGAAATTAATATTGCATAGTCCATATGCTTTGCTAGCTGACAGAAAAAGCATCTTTTAAGGTTTAGGAGACGGTCATGGCAATCAACTGTCAACTGCTATTCATCTACTATTTTTTTTTCCAGTTGGCCATGTATGTTGCCAGTCAGGTGGTCAGGTCTTCTGACAGAAAACCATTTATAACAAGTAAATGAGAACATAATTCAGTAGGAAGTTCTCAAGCACAAGGTCTATGGAAACAAATGCAAACTGTTTAGGGGCATGATAATTTCAGTGGGGCTTGTGAAGGAGAAATTCTCGATCAATTATGCCATGGATTTATAATTATTAGATCCTGATTTTATGCAAACTAGTGCTCTGGCTTGAAAAAACTGAAGAACTCTCTTTTACTGAATCTGCAACACACCATATATTGAAATTATACACCGTAGATTTTAATACCTACAACTAACAGTGTAATCCTAAACAGACTTACACTCTTCTAAGCCCCTTGACTTCAATGCAGGTAAAAGGATACAGCTCTGCTTAGGACTGTACAGTGAATACAGAAAAAAGCCTAGGAGTAGTATACGAAAGAGCAATTGTCAAATATAATCCTTCACTAGCTTTTAAAAACATTACTACGGATAATCAGTCTGCATTTAACAAACAGAGATGAAGGTCTGGCAAATATTTGAAACAAGAACAAGTAAATAAAATAAACAGTGTACTGGAAATACTAACCTTGTAAGCATATACAAAGTCTGTTTTCAATGTGGAATCTGACAAATTTAATTACATTTGGGGAATCAAACCAACTATTGCGATTTAGCCATTTTAATCTTTAGTTGCGCTGGAGTGATAAACTATTATGGACACCACTGTGTTAAATTATTTTAGAGAAAACAGATGTCATGCGTTGTGGGGGTTTTTCCCCTAGGAAAAACAAGATTTGAGCGGTGTAGGAATAGGTGTGCCTTTTCTGAAAGTAATTTTGGATTATTATTATTTTTGCAAAACTGGCCACAATGTCTTGTAGCTCAATTTTTAAAAATGAATTTTTACAGAACAATTAACCAGACCACCAGAAAGAAAAGCCTCCATCCTCTTGTATATTGTATACTCTACAGGACTCTTCAGATCTTTGGAACATGCCTAGAAATTTCACCTGTGAATTAAAGAAACAATACAATGGCTCCAGATAATTCTGACAACGTCCAGCACAGGCCCGTTTCTATACGGAGACTGTACATTGTTTATGAAAGTGAATGAAATCTTCTAAATAGTTGCCTTGTAAAAAGGGGCCAGTTTTAGGATGTCTATAAGTATAAAACATGTAGAACCATTGGGTGTGGTGTGTGTGTTTTAGATGTCTTTGTTTTATGAATTAGCATTCTTAACACAAGGCATCTAAAGACAGCTGAACCAGTCCACAAGAACAGGTTTGGATTATGATGTACACCAACAGTAAAAGACAATTCCAAATAACATCTAGTGTCCAATATAACTGCTGTTTACATATTAAAAAGAGATACAGGCTTTGTACCAAGGATGTTCTGTCATGTTTCTCCACAGGAGAAGGCTGTCATGGTAAAGTTCATTATCAATTACTGCTTTACAAGAGCAAGACGAGTTAAGCTGTCATAATTTTCTCAGCTAGAGATCCTGTGCTGTCAAAGAATGTCAATTTTTAATCTGACACAAGGAAGAAAATTATCTGTTATTCTGACCTCTAATTTCTTGACATTTTAATGCCATAATTGCTGTGGTTAGTGCTGCAACCATGATTTCACCTGTCAAGCAAGAATGAATCAATATCCTTGAGCTGTTCATTAAATTTTCAGCTTTTACTTTATGATTTTTTTCTAGGTTTTTTTTTAAATAAAGGAAATCAGGACTGTTATAGGCATACCTGCATATATTATATCCTGAGACTACAGCTAGTAAAACTTCTATTTTGTTTTCATGTTTGACAATAGTTGAGCTTCCCCCCCAACTGTGGCCTAATCGTATTGCACGTGAATAAAGTTTTGATATATGCAGAATATTATCCAGCACTGTCTTCCACCAGAAGAAGTTTTTTTTGTACTGACTGGCATTCCGTCAATGATCCCTCCTTTCTGCCTTGTGGTTTAATTCACTGTCATTTTTATATATGCATTTTAGCTCCATTTTAGTTGGTTTTATGATATATTTTATTGGTTTTATGAGGTGTTTCAATTGTTTGTAATGATGAATTTTATATGTTTTAATTGGTGTATTTTATTATGCTGTTTTGTTAGATGTCTCGGTGGACCTGATCAGGCAGAAAGGTGGAATATAAACATAAATAACATGGCACTATTTACAGTGCCAGCCTAATCAATTCTACTCAGAATCTTACTTAAGTCTATTCAGTGGGGTTTACTCCAAGGAAAGTATCCTTAGGATTGCATTGTTACATATATAGGAAGGCATAAGGGCTCTTTTTGTAGCAGGTACTTATTTGCATATTAAGCGACACACCCCTAATGTAGCCAATCCTCCAAGAGCTTACAGTAGCTCCTGTAAGAAGAGCTCTGTAAGCTCTTGGAGGATTGGCTACATTAGGGGTGTGTGGCCTAATATGCAAAGGAGTTCCTGCTACAAAAAGAGCCCATCATCTTCCAAAATGAATAATCAGTTGTTCTTCTGACCTTGTATATATGACACAATAATTTCTTTTGTTCTCGGCTTCCTGATATTGTACCATCAACAGGTGGTACAAATAACCTGTGCAGGTACCAGGAAACAAACTGTAGCCTTAACTGTAGAGATTTAGAACTGGGAAAAGCAGATTTAGACTAGTGATAGCAGCAATGCTAGTAATGATTTTCTTTTCGCTATTAATAACAAAAACAACAGTCAAAATTATCCAAAAGAAACAATTTGGGCCTTTGTCAGGTTTCCCTGCCCTATGGAAATGCACAAGACTCAAAGATGAACACCAGCTGGGTCAGGAGGAAATTTAAAAACAGTCATAAATAGAAATATTAACAATACTAATATTTGCATTTGTGTCTATGGTTATTTAAAACATAGTCTGTGGCTATATTTATTTGAGATTTTTACCATGGCACTTTCGAAGAAGCAAGCTGTTCTTCAACAGCTTGTTTCTTTGGCAGTGAGTGAGACCTACTTCACTGAAAATATCAAAGGAATTTCCAGCTGTACACAAGATTCTCCCCTGTGACTGCATATACTTTCTTCAATTTGTGGCCACATATGATGAATAATAATATTGCATATGTGAACTGTTGGGATTTATGTGTAACAAAGACATAGAGGTGTAAGCAGATATCATGCTAGCATTGTAATGTCTCCTTTTAACTACAGTATCAAGAGTAAAATTTTATTCGATTTTCTGCAACTCATGAAGCAATTATTTTAATTAGAAAAAATAAAAAAACTAGCTCTAATGGATAGGTATTTTTATCATATCTCTTTATGCAATTAACAGGGAGAGAGATTTTGGATTTTTCAGTGGCTTTTTGGCTTCAACTGGCAGTAAAAACAGTGTTTTATCATCATGGTGCCTAGAGCAAGCTTATTTCCACATGCAAGGAAACAGGTAAAAATACTACACGAAAACGAGACACCAAAAATTCTCTCTATGTCTCTACAAAATATTCTATGCAACTAACTATGAATCCTCCAATTCTGCATGGGGAGGGATTTCCTAGCATTGCACGATGCATAAAACCATATAAACAGTACAACCTTTATAAACATTCACATAGCTTAAAGCCTATATTTTTGGAGACTGCCGTCTAGAAGTTTCCAGCTTCCAAGGTTTAAGAGAAAAATGCCAAAAGTATTCCACTTTTGACAATGTATAAATTATTGCTTGTTTTGCATACAACAGATGGCAGATATCAGTGGGGAATGGAAGCTTGTGTATGTGGCTTTGCTACAGCAACACTCGTCTAGCAGCTGTTGCATCTTTACACTTTTCATCCAAATTGAATCATTTTCCAGAATGCTTTAATACTGATAGAAGTAATCTTTTACAAATTATTTTACTAAGGAGAGTTGACAAGACTGGAGATAGCGCATGGAGGAATAGTCTTCATAGTGTATAAACTTAATACGGGGGAGAACCTTATATAAAGCAAAACTCAAATCCTAACATGAAAGACTCTCCCTTTTTATTTTGGGGTTCTTGTTCGGCTGTTTTGCTTTTTTGAACATTTTATGGTAGTAAGAAAAGCTCAAATCTCATTTAATAAATAATGTTCTATTGTTATCCCAGGAACTTAGGAAGGTCCTTCAGGTGCCACAAAGAACTGATCCTAGCTGCTTGTGAAGAAATAGAACAGGTTTATTTACATTTAATACACAGGGTTGCCAGGTTTCCCACTATGGTACAAGACCTTTTGTGGGCGACCCTCTCTTCCCACTGCTGTTCCTTTGGGCACTGAGAGAAATTGTTTTAATTGCCAGCACATACAGCATGACATGCCACACTGCAAGTGATGCCTATGTACCTGCCCCATCTCCTGTCATGTGCCGGCCATTGGTTGGCAACCCTAATAATACAACTGGAGCTTAGAGACCCTAACTGCAACCACTCCAGCAACCATCTTTATCACAACACCACAGCTTCTTCTTCCCAGACCCCACCAGGAGGCAGAGAGCCACTCTTCTACCGTTAACTCTTCCTTAATTGTATCATCTTGTGTAACTCTTTACCACATATAAATCATACAGGTGCGCGCACACACACGCAAAACTGTAAGGAATCACAGGGTGACAACAGTTAGGAAATTTTTCAATAGAACTGCTGAACCTTGGGGTAGATGAGTAGTTTCCATCACATCCAATGTAGAATGCAGAAATCTAGTGCGAGAGCACAAGTTCCAGCACTCTAATTCCCCCTGACGAAGCCTGCATGGGCAAAATGCATAGGGACCTTGTACAATAATAAATCAGTCAACCATCACCTGGCATCTTCCCCTTTTTGTTCTCGTCTGCACTAGTGGTGGCAGGAAATGTAGTGCCAATGCTGAGAATCTGCAAATCATAGCTTTTGTTCTGCCAGCAGGGAGCTCTGCTGTCTGTGGGAGCAATTTTCTTGATTTACCTTCCTTACTGTAGTCCCCATATTGGGCCTTATCTTGCCTTGACATCCACCATAACAGAAGGCCACAGAAGGCTGCTGAAGTAAGGATATGGTGGCAAATTGCAATAGTTTCTAACCCAAACCTCTGGAATGCAGAAACTCTTACCTTGCTTGTGAATGGCCCCCTTTCACCGCCTTAGTGAAAAGCACTGGACCATGAACTTTAGTATTACAGGGAATTATATATACACATAGGAAGAAACCTCACTCTTCTCATTTGTTTTAATTATGTGATTGTCTGCTTATGTTGCATGTTTTAATCTCACATAATGATGTGTTAAAATATACCAGGGAATAAAAAACACAGGCCAGGATCCAAAGAATTATTTCAGGCATGTCTAAGGGAGTTTGTACACTTTCCGTGCACATTTCTCAAGTGTTTTTTTTCCTGTGGCAGTATAGATCTCCATCCTCTATTACAAATTATTTTGAAACTCTTCTCAGTGTTCTAAGTGGTATGCCATGAGGCAAGGGGGGTTGCTGCTCAAGAAAAACAAATCCAAAACCCTTCTGGCCATAAAGAAACATTTCCATTGTGGTTTGGATCTTGGTCAATAGTGCATTGCGTATACACTAGTGTATTGCAACTTAAAGTAAATGATTCCTATTGACCAAATGCCTGTTCTGCATCTACATATTTTGGCAGAGTTGCCCTTTGTTGTGAAGAATAACAAGAGTTTCAAAAGTCAGAATATACATGAAGACTATGATTCATTAAGGACTGTAAGATTTACATTTTGTAAGACATTCTTTCTTAGAAAGCCTAGACAACACCTACCTCCCTGAGCACTGGATCAGTGATACTGTCAAGGTTAACCGAACCTTCATATGTCAGGTAGTGAAATACATTAAGAGCCCGCACGGCTTCTGGTCCTCGTTGCTTGTAGCCAAATATGAGGTCAATCCACTGGTGAAGCTGACAGGACACAAACTCGCTTTCTAGAGCCTAGAAATGAAATCGAGAGTCATGAATTAATTTCATCTCAAATTTCTATGTTAATGTTTTCATTGCTTTTTTGTAACTTTTTTTTAAAACAAAGCAGAGAACATAATGTTAAGGTATTAACATTCTTCTGGAGTCTTATAATATAGATCATGACTTTTACAACCCCCCAAATGTATTTGGGAAAATATTTTAAAAGAAGCCTTGGTCTATTTTACCACAAGATACTGCAATCATGGCTTGTTTAATCATCGATCTGAAAATACTGAATATTACTCCTATCCAGTAGCCATTAGGTTTCCATCTATTCTAGCTGATGCACATTCAAAAATGGGAAAAAATGGATTTAGAATTATGGAATGTCTCTATAAGATGGGGGGATGACAATTTCCCCTCTAATGGTGCAATCCTATGCAGAGTTATTACAAGCTAAACTCATTGAAATCAGTGGGGTTAGTCTGGAGTAACTTTGCACAGGATTGTACTATAACAGACCCCTCAGGTCAGCAGGCTTGGAAGAATGTACCTCTCCTTTGGATTGCTCTGTCAATCAATTTATTTCTTTAACTAATTTCTATCTGGTATATTTTTACAATTAAAATAAAAGCTAAAACATATTGCTGAAGTATGTGGCTCCTTACCTTCCCATCCCATGTAGTCCCTTGATTGCAGCCATGGATATGTTATAGCTGTGCATGTAATTTATATGAGAATATTTGTACAAAACAGTCCATTGAATCAATAAGATCAAATAAATTTAAAACTCAGTATATTGGATAGCTCCTGGCGGGAGCTGGTCCATGGGGTCGCGAAGAGTCGGACTCGACTGTGCGACTGAACAACAACAACATATTGGATAGTTATGTAAGATTGCTGCTTTTTAATTTATGTAACGAATTTATATGCAGCCTCTCAAAGGAATTCACAAGTAAAGATAATACAATAAAACCAGTAATATGAATTATCAATATTAGAAAGGAGAGATCACCATAAAAACAGCACAAAACAGTAACTGAGCAGCCTACAAAGTATCCACCAAACTGACCTCTAGCTAAAAGCATACCATAAAACAGGTAAACAAAGGTGAAACCTCTTTTATTCCTGGATCACGTTTTGTTTTTTTAAAATTGGATTGTTACATACTGTCTTTCTAAACTTAAAGAAGGGGATTCAGATTGGTTGCATATGTAAAGAAAACACTACTCTATTATACAGACAATCTTTAAACTTTTATATAGAATTTTAAGCAGCTTTGCCAATATTATCTAGTTATAAATATCACAACAGAGAAGTCTAGGTGGATGGTAGACAACCAAGATTTTGAACTCTTATGTTTTATTCCTGTCTCAGCCTTTTTGTTCAATATTTCAAGCATTTTATTAACTACTCTATACATAGAACATGAACCCACTTGAGGCTTCAGATGGAAATTATTTAGAATGCAAGAATAAAACTGTCTCAGGTCCAGCTTATTTGTAAAAAAAAATACAGCTCTGAGTGTGTCAAAAATCTGGGAAGTTTTGAAAATAATACTACCAATGAAAGACCTGTAAAGAAAAGTAGATAGTTAAAACAATCTGCTTCCCTATAAGAAAATTACAATCAACTCAGTTTTCTGAATGCATTAAAATAGTTTCCTAGAATATATAAAGCAAATATCAGACTAACAATATTAGATTTAATAACTAGAATCCAGATTCTCAGAAGTATTATTTTTGCAGCTTGGCTGCTATGTTATGAACAAGTACCATTTGATTTTGCTTAGATCTATTGCTGTCCAACCTCTAACGGATTCCATTGTCATTGATTTGAAGCATGTACATATAGACATCTGTTTTACAGTTTCTTCTGCTTTTGACATTTTAAAAAGAGGACTGACAAAATATTTATCACTACATTGTGCTCTACCTTTGGCCGCCCTTCAAGACGACATGGATACTACAATGGGTCAGAATGTGGCAGCTGATCATTGTCAGGAGCTGGCCAATGGAAAAGCATCTCACCAATTAAAAAAAGTTACACCGGCTGCCAGTTTCTTTGCATTCAACTCAGTGAACTGATTATGACCTTTATATTAATAACTGTAATAAAATGGATTCGCTTCATTTAATTATTTGATAATATCCAAATGATTTTTTTCCTTCTAGGTCAAGTGTAATTCTAAAGATCAAGTGTGGAATTTCAAAATATCTGCAATGAACAATCTTTAAATTATGTTCTTGCATCATAATTCCACATTCTATGACCTTTGAGGATTAGTTAAAATGGGCTTGGCACTGAAGACTTAGAAATGGACTACAGAAATCTGGAGTTCGGGGGATACTATGCTGTGAACTTCATATACCACTGATGTCCTAGTGGATTTGTGTCTTCTGACAATAATCATATTGTATCTTATCATCATGAACTTAAAATTAAGCAAACTCCGAAGCACAACTGAAGACAGGAGGGCCTGGCATGATGTGGTCCATGGGGTCGTGAAGAGTTGGACTCGACTGTGCGACTGAACAACAACAACAACAAATCTTATCATCATACACTGTGGCCCCAATCTGCAGATACCTATATCCACAGATTGGGGTCACATTAACAGAAGGGAGATTTTTCTCCAAGTTTGGGAAAAACCCAGTTTGCACAAAAATCGTAAATCTTCCAAAAAGAGGGGGGGCTTTAAAAACCCCAAACACACTACTGCTGCAGTGGGAGACGGAAAGAGAACCAGGAGCCACCTCCCCTGCACACAGAGGAGAGCAGCAGCCTCAATCTTGGCATAGAAGGGAAGAGCTGGGGAGGGCACATCAGGTGGCAGCACTGCAGGCTGTGTGAAAAGAAGCTTCCTTGCCCTCTTGTCCACCTCCAATGGCATCTGTTCAGCTGCCCTCTCTGACTCTCCCCTTGGCGGTTGAGTGCCTAGATTGAGACAATGGCACTGCAGGTGGGCAGCTTGGCAAGGAGGAGTGAAAGAGTTTACTTGGAAACAAACTCGGTGGAGAAAAACAGGCCCTTCTCCCAAGCAGAGAAAAGGCTGCTTTCATACACTTGGCATGTACCTCTAGGAATGTCAGGAGGTGCCACAGGAGGTGGTGGCAGCTACAAGCATGGACAGCTTCAAGAGGGAATTGGATGAAAATATGGAGCAGAGGACCATCAGTGGCTATTAGTCCCAAGGTATAGATAGGAACTCTCAGTCTGGGGCAAATGATGCTCTGTATTCTTGGTGCTGGGGGGGGGGCAGTGGAAGGGTTCTAGTGTCCTGGCCCCACTGGTGGACCTCCTGATGGCACCTAGTATTTTTGGCCATTGTGTGACAGAGTGTTAGACTGGATGGGCCCACTGGCCTGATCCAACATTGGCTTCTCTTATGTTGTTATGTTCTTAATGTCAAGCCTGAAGGTGGAGGATGTGTGTTTGCAAAACCCAAGTGAAAGACAGCATCGGTGGAGGGCAGGATTGGTGGCTGCTGCCTATGGGATTACTTGGTAATGTGTGAAGAAGCATCAAGCCAAGCTGACTTTACCATGGAACAGTATGTCTGTAGGACTTGGAATAGAATGTCTGTAGGACTTGGAATAGAATGGCATTCCTCACATGTTCATGGGCATGATTCTTAAGAAGCCCCAGCACAACTCCCTGTCCTCCTCCCACAGTCACTGCTGCTGCCCCTTGCGGTCCCTGCTTGTATATTTTAATTCTCAGTCCAGCCAAATCTGAGGATACAAATCTGGAGGTTGGAGCTATGAATGGGCAAGACATATTTTTCTACAAATCTGAAAAATTCCACAGGTTTGCAGAAAAATTTGAATTCTTAAAAAGGGGGAGGGACTAAACATCTAAAAAATGATAAAAGGAGCACCCGTAGCTTTAAGAAATGGATGCCCTCAGTGTTTCCAATAGAGGAGGAAAAACAGCAAAAAAAGCAATGACAGAATCTCTGCAGTAGAAACTGAAGGTGGGGGGCATTTTTGCAAGCCCAGCAGAACCAGTGCCACTGTGGCAATGCAAACCCAACAAGACTAAGGTCAAATCAGAAAATCTCTGCAGTAGAAACTGGAGGTGGTAGAGCATTTTTACAAGCCCAACTGAACCAGTACAATGTACTAGTGCCCAGCAGAACCCAGTGCCGTTGTGGCAATGCCAGCTCAACAGGACTGTATAGCACAGAATCACACGCCAAGCAGAGGGTTGCAAGCCCAGCAGAACCAGTACAATGTACTAGTGCCCAACAGAACCCAGTGCCAATGTGACAATTCCAGCTCAATCATAATCTAAGCAAGGGGGGCATTTTTGCATGCCCAGTAGAACCAGTACAATGTACAGAGTGCCCAGAAGTATCAGTGCAATCACAGAGTGCCCAGCAGAACTCAGTGGTACTGGCATTGCAAGCTTAAAAGGACTGATCTCAGAGCACAGAAATCAGAGTCACAAATCCAAGCGGGAGGGGCAGTTTGCAAGTTCTGTGCAAGAAAATGGGAAGTGAAAATGAAGGAAGGGGGCAAAAGGGGGAACCCCTCTTGAAACTGACATGATTAGTTTGAAACTGACAACAGTATTTCCAAGGCTGGAGAAATCCACCCTCCCTGTTGCTTTGAAGTTTGGTAAACATTTTGTTTAAGTGGAGACTGTATGTCTGGAAATGTATCCATTCATGAACTGGCACAATCTTCCATGAACTGCTTGAAAGTTCATGCTGGTTGACCAGCCACAAACCACAAACCAGCCAAAATTTGTCATGAACTTTAGTTCATGAGACAATTTGTGCCCATCTTTGATAAATATAGCTGAAGATGGGAAGCAGATAAAAGGTAGGTTGGTTAATGGCTGAGAAGAAAAAATTGGACAGGAAAGGGGTTGTTGAGGCAGGGGTTGCCACTGAGTCCTCCCTCAAAGGCCAAAGTAGCCCTGGAAAGGGCCTTGCCCCCTCCCCTATCTTTTACTGACAGAAACTGAGCCTGGAATGCTGGGGAAACTATTGTAGTTCCCTAACAATGGCCACAGAGGGCATCTCTTTCTTAATGATAGAGGCATTACTGTTCTAATTTAGTTTTTTTTTAACCCACCAATGTAATTTTTTTTTACATTACAGATTTTTCCATTGGACATGCTGTTGGGCCCACTGCGGCTTCCACTATCCACTCCCAACTAGCAGTGATGCTGCTGGGCCTGCTACAGCTCCCAGCCATCACCACCCACCATCAGCCATGCTCCAGGCCCACTGTGGCTACCAGCCACCCTCCCACCAACAGTGATTCTGCTGGGCTCCCAGACAGTCCCCCACCATTGGCAACTGTGCCAGGCCTGCTGAAAGAGCAGGCAGTCAGTGTGTTGTCTGCCCCATGAGCAGAAAACACTTTGTGTTCCAGTGGGATTTAACCCCCCCCCCTTTTTATTGTTTCAGATTTTCCTCCAAACCTGGAGGCGGTCTCCCAAGTTTGCAGAATTATCTGGTTTATGTCAGTGTGGCCAAGATCCACAGATTTATGTATCTGCAGATTAGGCCCCACTTGACTATTAGAAAATAAAATAACAGTACGTTAACAAGAAGATATTTTCTAAATCTGAAAAATTATTTACACAATATATTTATCTCAGTAGTATAATTTATAATGTACTGCAGTATTTACTAATTAGCATATTTACTAATGGAAATATGATTATAGTTCATTTTGGACTATGGGAGAACAGATCTTCAAATTACAGAATGCCTTACTGTGTAGGCTGTGCTACAGTGTTTCACACTATAGTTTCTTGTCTCAATTTAACAGACCAGGTTTGTAGGCTGAATGTGTTCTATTTCTGGCTCTCAGGACCATCACAGGTCTACTGGGATCAAAAAGCTCAGTAAGACTATGAAGTCACATCTGTGGAAGTCTTCCCCTCCCCATTTTTTCTGTAAAGTGGTAGATTATGATTGATGAACCCAGCATTAGGGTAATGTTAGCAGGGACACTTATGGCTTCTGTCCTCTGTGACATCACTGAGGTCAGACCCTAATCATGTTAGCATTGAACACAATGCTTTATTAATGTTTCATGGGTATGTCAGTAGTAATCAGTCTACCTAGCTATGGATAAATTAAAGTAGGCCAACAAACACTGATGTATAAATTGAATGCTCTTAAAACCTATTGAAACATCTTCTAAAAGTTATCTGATTTAATCCCTTCCCAAGGCTTTCTAATTAGACCAATTTTTGCAGGAATTTCATTCAATAAAAAGTTATGTCTCAGAACATGCATTTCTAAAACACAAAAATATCTGCCCATCTATTTAGCTGACAGCAATGTGTCAATGTTTCAAATACCTGGTTAATCCTAAATTAGATGGGGGTCATTTATCATACAGTGATTAAAGTGTTTCTGCTATCTATAAAAACCCCATGAATGTATAAACAGGTTGCAGGTAAAAGATTTATTATGTACTGGGATACACATCATTAATTTATGGAGAGTTGTACTGAGTCAGTAATTGCATCACTTGCTATTCGTCACATACAGTCTGAGAAATCACAAAGGTTCCCTATGAAGACTCTAGGCCTGTTATCAAGGTTTCATCTCCAAATCCAAATGCAATTTGGTTGCAACTGCACTGTAG
>NW_015161964.1:153295-157054 GCF_001447785.1 Gekko japonicus
AGAATGCTTCACGTTCTTTCTGCTTTTAATGGTTTAATGTGGGCCAACTGTGTTAATTTTATGAATAAGCAATACCCTGAACACCATTGGATAACTGATACAATAGCAATAACTTTTATTGCTTGTAACAGTAGCAACCATTTTGTTTGTCTAGTTGGTGTGACTACTTTTTGGTCACAGTATTTTAAGCCAATTAAAGTGTTATATGCTTAGTGTGAGCATACCCAAAACATCCAAAGGGAAAACAGTGATCTTGTGGCTTGTGAAGTCTAATGTTTCAAATTGTAGCATACATGAATCCAAACTGAACTGTGAATTTGTAAATAGCAGGACAAAATGGATGACATTGGGAGCACAGTGGATGAAGAGCAGCCAGCTTATAGTTGAACTACGAACGAATCAGCTTTCAACCCAAACAACACTCATTCTGTAATATCATTAATGTAACTAATCTGACTGCAAGAATTTCTGACATTTGGTAACCACTTGGAAACATTTATATCTGAAAGTTATTCTGGAGCCTTTGGGCTGCAGGTCACAAAAGCTACTATCGAAATAAATATTCTTCACCTTCAAGGGGCCACTGGACTTTTGTTTTATTTTGTTACTAGGAAAAAGGCTCGTTGTGGAAATAAATACAACGATCTCTTGAAAGAGGCTCTGGGCGGGTGCCCCGGCCTTGGACACTCAGTGTCAATTTGCTGTGGTGACCTCAGCAGGGTATAATGATACTGAGTCCACCATTTTCTCCAGAGGAACTGATCTCTGCTACCTAAGGAACAGTTGTAACTTTGAGTGATCTCCAGCCCTCACCTGGAGATTGGCAATGATGGTTCCCCAGAAGGGAATAGTTGGTTTGGAGGGTGGAGTCTATGGCTTTGTACCTGTCCGAGGTCCCACACCTCCTGAAACCTCACCCTCTCCAGGCTCCATCCCTCACATCTCCAGGAATTTCCCACCTGGAGTTGGCAACCCTATCTCCTCCCCAGCCAACCATCAACCTACCTTTATTTCCCCCTCACTCTTCAGCTTTCCACCCTACTCACACCTGCAGCCTCTCCCATGCTCTGAAGCCCTGACTGCTACGTCACATTGGCTGTCATATGGGGGCCACCTCAGCAGCATATAAGGATACACAGCCCACCATTTTCTCCAGGGGAACTGATCTCTGCCATCTGGAAAGCAGTTGTAATTCTGAGTGATCTCCAGCCCTCACCTGGAGATTGGACACATTTTACCTCAGAACAGCAAACTGTTTAGAATGTTAGAGGCAAAAGCCAATCAAGTTGCATATGCAAACAACCTCTCAACCTCTGTGTTCTGAGGCAAAGGCCAATGAGGCTGCATATGCAAATAGCCTCTGTGTTCTGACTGGCTATGGGTGGGGGGAAGAACAGCAAACTGTGTAGAATGTTGGAGGCAAGACTTAAGCAATGGAGCCAGTGGATAGGGACAGATTCTGAGTGACACACCAGGGCGCCAACCAATTCCGGAGCGTGTGGAATGTTCTAGAGAAGTGCCACCACCATTCGGTTTTTATATATAAGGGAGATGACGGACTAACACACCCCTATGCATTCATTTTCCCGGGCAACAAGATAAGCAGCTGAGAGATCATGACAGATGTGCTCCTGAGAAGGACATCATCAAACCAAAGCAATTTACTGATGTGCCCACCAAAGAGGATGGTGTTGACTGGCATTTCTTTGCAGTGTTCTTTCCATTTTCCACCAATCACTATATTATCTCAGTGGCTGTGGAAAGGCTTTTAGATTATATATACAAGTCAAGTACACATGATCTGTTTCATTTTCTGTTAGGCAGAGACAGGATTTTTCTTGTACCCAATTGCAGGCAAGCAGGACTCTGCAGCCTGGACTATGTCTCATACTTTATCAACTGGCAGTTCCTATAGAGGATAACAGAGGCACACGTTTTGCTTCTGCTAGCTAGCAGACAGGCAAGACTGTATACACTAGAGTGAGGATATGTAGGCCTTCCTTCCTTTCTCATAAATGGCAACTTGTCTACTTTGCCAACTGGAAAGGGACAGAGGCAGAGGTGCAGGCCATGCCCCTGGCAACAGCAGAGCCTGCAGTTTATAGTGTCCAGTTGACAGCACCCACCAGCCTGAGGGGATCTCCTTGGAAGGATTAGAGAAAGCCCACTGCAGACCTAGTATGTATTACACTGCTCTCCTTCTTCTACCTTTACCCCTCCACTCCTCTTCCCTTGTGTTTTTGTCTAAGCCTAAGGGCAGGGCCTATATTTTTGTTGATATAAACTACTTTGGGGGATGACCCTGCTGAATCCATAGGCCCTGATATGGTGTTCTTGAACCATACCTGTGCTCCTTGCATGCTACTGGACCCCTGAGAATCATCCCCTGAGCCCCAGGAACAACAGCAATTGCAAGTCAGATGGGCACTATCCTGAGATGGTGAAGTGCCTGCTTGGAAGCACAATGTCTCCCATCTAACATGAGATTCTGAAATAAATGGTTCCAGGATCATGTCATGTGCAGGAAAGGATTGTGTCATGTACTACATTAAAACTTCTCAGTTGCTACCTGGAAATAGCTTGACAGTTCCAGTGACCTTGTGGACAACCATTATACAGCTCAACAAACAAGTTATTGAACCTAGTCCAGCTCTAGGTTACCTTTCACTGCTGGACAGCTCCCTGGTCTTGCTTGCTTGCCTCTGTGCTCCTTTGATGGCAAGTAGGTGGGGCTGTTTAAGGGGGCAGTTAAATTACAGTAAATTTAATTAATCTGAACACCTGTCTTTAAAAGGGAAGGCTCTGAGCCTATTTTTAGCCCTCCCTTTCAAGGGACTGGGCAGTGAGCATGTCAGTTCCTAGGAAAAAAACAGCTTAGAGAGCATTTAATTAAGAGAGCCAGTTTGGTGTAGTAGTTAAGTACGTGGACTCTAATCTCGGAGAACCGGGTTTGATTCCCCACTCCTCCACTTGCAGCTGCTGGATGACCTTGGGCAAGCCATAGTTCTGTCAGAGCTGTTCTCTCCAGGATAGTTCTGGAAAGAGCTCTCTCAGCCCCACATACCTCACAGCGTGTCCGTTGTGGGGAGGGGAAGGGAAGGGAGTTTGTAAGCCGCTCTGAGACTCTGAGTGAAGGGCAGGGTATAAATCCAATCTTCTCCTCCTCCTCTTCTTCTTAAAGCCAACATTTTCAGTAATGCTAATTTGGCTCCCAGCTGTGATGATTTTGCAAGGTTCTCTCTGCAAAAATCAGGTTTCTGGCATGGCTATTTGTATAGTGGGGCTTTTAATTAAGGGGCGGGCCCCTGAAATGCCCCACTGTAGCTATGGGCCTGGAAATCATTGATGAAGAAACATCGTATAATTTATCTGTGTATGAGGATCTTCAGTTACATATTACAACAGCCATGACTTTTCACCAGTGCAATTTACCTTCTTCCTCCCCTGTCCAGCTACTAGAGAAAAAAGATCAACAACACCCTCTCTCCTTTATAAAACAAAGTGGTAGAACACACAGGCAAGAAAAGCTGCTGTGTCTTACACCTGAGCCTGATGAATTTTCCTCTTAACTAGGCTGTGATACTGTGTGAAATTGGGCTGAGAGATTACATACACCTTGCAGAGATACAACAGTGAAAGCAAAAAATATGCAACTTTCACCATCAAACTTTGATTGGAAATACAACATTGTAAGAGGTCATAAAAGCTAAAAGAATGCAAAGATGTATTCAAATGAACCAGCAAAAAAAAAATCTTTTA
>NW_015161964.1:157068-192708 GCF_001447785.1 Gekko japonicus
CCTACAGCAGAAACACAATAGAAGTGCAGCTATAGCAGATTGAAGAATCAAGCAAACGTTAAAATGCTCTTGTCACATGTGAGAGCTCTTTTCTTCCTCACATAAAATGCTCAACTCTTTAAAAATTAAAAAGCAAAAAATTGCTCCAGCTGCAATTTGCAACACAAGCTAAATACTTCAGAATCTGGCTGGACTCAGCAATGGAGATATATTACCATTACCTATATTAGATTGTCAGTGTAAATTTACCACCTATGAACATAGTATTGATTACAGCATTAGGAACCTCCCAGTCTTAATGCTGTAAAGAGCTGAAGCCTTAATACCTGTAAAAATTCGGTATTGCCAAAATTAGTGGTACTTACAGGAATATTAGCTATAAATGCTACTAATATGGGGCATTAAGTATGTCTTATGGAGCAATGGACAGAGGGATGAGTTTCTGCCTCACAGACCCAGGTTCAAGCTGCTCCTCAGAATTAAAGTTCATCCAGTGGTCTTGGGCAAGGAGTTATCAGCCTGATACTACACTCTGCTATCCGATGGCAGTAGCAGTGCCAGAGTTTGTGTAAAGTGATCTTGGCACCTGAGCATCATGCAAAACACTTCTGAGCATGTAAAGGAGCATCAAGAAAGACATATCCTGATCCTCATGCCCCTTGTTCTTGTTCTTACACAGGAGGTGTAGCAGTTAGTCAAAAACATGTTGCATGCCTTATGAAATGACTATGGAGAGCTTGCGTCCTGAAAACAACCATTAACATGTAATACGTATATGAAAAAATCATGAAGTTATTTAACAAAGCACTTTCTTTTATAAAAGATAATGTGTGTTAAGGATTGCACTGCTGGATAAATTGTGAAGAGTCTCTCAAGTATGTTGATTTATGCAGAGACAAAGCAGCTCTGAAATGTGGGAAATTCACCTTAATGAGCACATCTAAAAATTCTTATTAAACACTAATACCTACAAATCCTAAAATTAGTGGTACTTACAGGAATATTAGCTATAAAAGCTACTGATATATACTCCCAATCAGACCATTTTGCATTTTTGTAATATGACATTATATTTAGAAACTGGAAAAGGAACTGCACTTTTTTTTTAAAAAATATATTTTTTATTATTTTAAACAAACAAACGTACACAAGAGTAGTAATAATATCTAAATGCCAATTTTTTTTGCAAATCTATATTTTGCAATCGAGATTTTTAACCATCGTATTCTATAAGCTAGCTATGAATATATCTTACATGATCACAACGGTCTGTAATTTTTGCATCTCAATTAATATGATAAATTATCTTTTGTTTAAACATTCTACAATAGTCTTCTATAAACTAAAATTATCTATTAACTAAATTTATATCATTCTCCAAATTCATAATCACAAACTTTTCTCATTCTAATTATACTATTTATTTTGACGTCAATAACAATAAATTCTCTAGGCTGCCTCTTGTATCAAACTGCATTCTTAATAACAACTTTATGTTCTTAATATCAGCTTTGCTTATACATTTTAACCCTTGTGTGCTGCAGTTTTGTGGATATATGGAAAAATTCAATTATAACCAATGTTAAACAGTTACATGTACAGAGAGGTTCCCTGGTCCACTTTAATCAATTACTCTTGAAACAAAGGTTCCCTAGACCCATCTCATTTATAGAGCGTAAATCTTTTCTTCTTTTTTTAATTTCTTGTTTTCAATAAAGTCTTGGTTCTGTGCCTTTCCCCCTTATAAGTAGAGAGGATTTCTTTAAGTGCTTGCCATCTATATTCAAATTTTAGGGTAGTTAAGGATTCGAGACCCGGGTGCTGCATGATGGCGTGAGCTCCCATCTCTTGTTCCAGCTCCTGCCAACCTAGCAGTTCGAAAGCAAGAAACTGCAAGTAGATAAACAGGTACCACTTCGGTGGGAAGGTAACAGCGTTCCGTGCACCTTGGTGTTTAGTCATGCCAGCCACATAACCACGGAAACATCTTCGGACAGCGCTGGCTCTTCGGCTTTGAAACGGAGATGAGCACCACAACCCTGGACTGGCTTTTGAGCAAGGGAACCTTTACCTTTACCTTTAAGGATTCCATAGACTCTGTTCCATCTTCTCTCTGGAATATTTTTCCCTTTATCACTTTGAGGATTCCAGAGTTTTGCAGACTTTTTGTAGATCTGTTATTCACAGTGTAGGTTAAATCCAGTTGAATGTAGTGCTATTTTGCGTCTTGTCCAATTTGTTGTAGGGACTCCTCTCTGTAAGTTAAATCAGCTTGATTGCAGTGTTGTTCTAAATTTTGCCCATTTTGGTATTTAAGTTCCTTTTCTCTGTATGTTAGATCCACTTGAGTGCTGTGTTGTTCTGCTTCTGGCGCTGTTTGATGCTGGGATTCTTTTTTGTTGCTTGTAATCTGGTTTGATGTAACACCTTTTTTGACAAATATTGGCTCAAATATTGGCCCTGGTTAACGGCATCAAAATTTAAAGTCTGAAGCTCCTCCCATGACAACTGCCACAGGCTGGTTTCCATAGAACTGTCTATGCATGTGTCATCTAGTATTTTTTTTGTATGTCCTGGTCACCCATTTTAATGCAATAGCGAAGATCCCAGTTCAGCCCAACAACACTCAAAAGCTCTGCAGATTATTTGCCCATAGAGTCTTCAGGCTGACCGTGTTTACCAGACAGTGCCTCTCACAGACGTATTAACAACCAAGAATCCTTTCACACAATTAACGTTCTTTGCAGCTCTAGACAAAATAGACTCCTCCGTTCTCAGCAATGAAGCGTGATGTCATAAAAAATCGCCACAAGAGTAAGGAATTTAACGCTAGAAATCTCTATTTCTTTCTTTATTTTTCCAATGAAAACTTCATAATCCTTTTGTAGAAGCTCAAGCAATAGACCCTCTTTGCCCCAGGAGATACTCAAATTGGCTTTCTTTACATAAATCGTCCCAGCCGCTCCGCGAAGAAAGGAGGGGGGGGAGTTTCACCCTTCCTTTCCACGTCTTTTTAAAACTTTAAAGGGGCTTTGCCAAGAGGTTGTCAGTTTCTTCGATGTTGCTTTTATAGGTACTTACAGTGGATTTCTTCATCGATGTTAACGATGAGGCTCAATATAACTCTCTTAATTCTGGGGCATTCACAGCTGGTGCAGTTATGGTTAACATCCCTGCTCTGCTTCTGGGATGATCCAGGGCATTAACGCGCTTGTTGCCTCAAGTGGGGCTCCCGAATCAAGTCCCTTGCACCAGACCTCCCTCCAGGAGGTCCAGTGGAGGTCGAGATCCCCCAAGAACTCCTCTAAAACAATGAAGAGCCAGCAGTACTCAGGAGCTATTCCTGGTGCTGACCGTGTTGCTGCACCACAGTCCTGCCCTCCAAAAGAGAACTGCATCTATTTTCTACTCACATGTAGATATTCTGGCTAGATTTAAATTTAAAGAGTAGTTCAAGTTCAAGTTAGCATAAATTGTCAATACAGATTATACGATTTAAGAGCAGATTGAAAATACACCTATTAAAAACACTATATCTCTAGATTGTTCAAATTAAGAGCAGGTTAAAACACACCTATGAAAATAGTATGTCTCTGGGGTCCTTTGGTGCAGCATTAAAGCAGAGTGGAGAAACTTGGCCACCTTCTCAGTGATGTCAGAACAGAAATCATTTAGAAGTCTGTGTACCTTAAGTGCATCAGGGCAATCCACCATGCTGCTTAAAGTAGAATGCAAATATATATGCCTTAGATTCACATATAGGTGACAATGCAGAAGGACATGAGTAATTGACGCAACACAATTTTGTTTGCGGGGCAGTATCTGGCTGACTGAGACAGTCTGAAGCATTGCATATGGCCAGAGTAAATGCTCTGCGGTGTTGTGGTACTTGCAGAGAAGATGAATATGAGGCCATCTTCCCTGTAGTAAGAGGGATCTCAAAACTCAAAGGGGAGCAGGTTTTATTGGCTAAACTGTATGATTTCTGGGGCTCAATATCTAACATCCTGTTTTTAATCTGCTGAAATGCAGCAACAGAAGGCAGCATATACAGTGATTCTATAGATAGACCCAGTACTTTGATTTTTTCCTCGATGTGTGCTGACCAATTTGACACATTGCGCTCAGAGAGCATGTGATATATGAGGCTCCCAGATTCAAAGTTATAGTGTAGGCGTAGCCAGTATTTGAATGTCATAAGCCATGCACAGGTTTCCATTAAAGATGAGCCAGTTTCTAGATATATAACTGCATTTGAGACACATTTTGGCAAGCCCAGAAATTTACGCAGGAATTTGGACTGGACACGCTCAATAGCACAGTCAAAGGACCTAATCCAAATTGGGATACCATGTAGTAGTTGTGAAATCACTTTGGCCTTGAAGATTTTTATTGCAGCCGGCACAAATTGGTTGCCCCTGCAGCAAAAGAACCATGCTATAGCCAATGCACTAATGCTAGCTGCCTTCACAGCATGTTTGCAGTGGATAGACCAGGTTGCATTGTCCTGAAAGTGAATACCTAGATATTTGTAATGTTTAACTTGTTCTATCACTTTGTCATCAATGGCCCACTTATATGATCTCCACTTTTTGGAAAACAGTAGGATTTTAGACTTCATAGTTCAGCTGGAGCTTGTTGATGGTAAAGAAGGCAATACAGCGAGACAGCAGATGTCTTAAACCAACTCTGGTACAAGACAGCAGCACTGTGTCATCAGCATAAAGTAGTAGAGGTACATATGTTGCACTAGGTTTGGGACTATGACAGTCAGCAGCAGACAGCTGGGCAGCAAGGTCACTGAGGAAAATGTTAAATAAAAAGGGGGCTATGCCGAAGGGATTATTCCAGTTCTATCTACTATCGTAAATAAAGATGCAAGGAAAGAGGCCCATCAGTCTGGGTCTAATTTGAGAATTTCAGAGGGGATGGCATCAGGGCCAGGGGCCTTCCCTGATTTCAAGTGATAAATTAGTTCTTTAATTTCATCCGATGACACAGGAGGCCAGTTAGGAAGATTAACTAAGGGGGGCTCTAGAAACTCGATGCATGATGGTTCTTGATAGAACAAGTCTGAGAAGTACTGAAACCAGACATGAGAAGAAATGGCAGACATAGAAGGATCATCAGCACAGATTGCGCCAGAGACTATGGCCCGGAACCTTTTTGAGTTGTTTAAAGTTGTGGCATGGTATAGCTCATCCCACTGCAGCTGATTCTTAAATTTGAAATATTCTGGAGGGAGAGTTAGGGCCTTCGATTCACGGTAATGGCTGTAAACATTGCGTAATAATGTTTTTGTTTGTTTGCATTCTATGTCAAACCATGTGGGGTTTATTAGATTAATTGCCCCCCTGCTTGGGCACCCTGATCTTACACACAGTGATTCAGAAAAGTGGGATATTAGGGAGTTATAAGTTAACATGGCTGCAGTAGGATCCATAACACTTAATAAGGAGGATCTGTACTCCACAGCCGGGCCAGATTTAAAAAGTTGCAGAGCTTTCCATTTTGTACAATCATTCCAGAATATTCTAGGCAGTGAGTTGATTTTGGGAGATTGCGAAATCAAGTTACGGGGAGCGTTGGAATAAAGACTAACTTGAAAAGTCAAAATTAAGGGAAGATGGTCACTAACAGTGGAGTCACCCACTGTAAAATCTCTAACATAGAGTTTCAGTGATGGAGAAATTAGGAAATAGTCAATAACACTGCAACCCCTCCTGGAAACAAAAGTGAACTCTCCAGAGTTTGGAAAGTCAGTCATGCCATTTAACCAAATTCTATTATATTGCATACAAAATTTAGCAAGACAAATACCTGCTGAATTTAGGAGGCTGTAGTAGAGATTCAGTAGTAGTTAAGTAGTGGTAGAAATTCAGCAGCCATACTAGTTAACAGTGTACCATCATGGAGAACAGTAAGTAGTAAGAAATATTATATCCCAAGTACAGTAAATAAATTCCCCACAAAGGACTGCTTTCCCTACAAGATCTTGTCACTCCTGTATGCTATTTGTGTTTCAGGAAATTCTTTATCATTTTGATGGACTGAGCATTAATGCTATGACTGTGCTGAAATGGGCTAGTGAATATTTCTGGTGCAAAAGGGACTCTGGGCAGTCTGAAAATGCTCCCCTAAAGACTGTTAATATCTTACATTTTTGTGCCTGTTTAGTTGCTTCAGTGCTGTTTTTTGTTTTTCCCATTAAACTACAGGGATCACATTGTGTACGATGATGATGTCTATCACATCAGATTTTGCACTGTCGTAACAAGTATAAAGCCAATCCAGAGAGTGGATATGACAGGACTCTGGATGGGATACATGTTGAACACATGTTGCAGAAATAAGCAGAGCAAAGCTGAACTTGCAGTCAATATTACCGGGGTCCACCACCCAGTCCACCAACCACACTGTGCCAGGTGCTTCATCTCCATCATCTGTATTGAACTTTTTGTCACATTAGTGAACACTTCATTACATTGGTGAACACTTCACAACTCCTAAAACCAGTTGTGAAGTCATATGAGAGGGGGGGGGGTCTTAATTCTTCATTTTTATCCAAAATCCTTCTCATTAGGGAGCAAATAACTGAATTTACATAACTTACTCTACTAATACCCCATTCTTCCAGTGAATGTGTATTGTTTTACATGAGGCACCCAGTAAAATACTATCCAGGCACTGATCAGTATAAATAGAAATCCATTACAAATCTACTGAGCAATAACTGACTCTGTAAAATATTGTCTGGATGCTGCTACCTTTCACCTGCTTCTTGTTCTATGCATTTCAAACCTAGCCCTGGCAGAAATGATAGTGATACATCTGAAATCACTGAACTTGTTACTCAAGCTTAACTATTATGCCTCTTACCATCCTGTTGATCCGCACAAAGTCTTCAGGCTTCTTTGCCCAAGGGGGAAGCTCAACATCATTCACAACAACTTCATCTTCTCGGACTCCTAGACTATATCCATTGCTGTTGACAAACATTTCTGGTAGGTAGTAAAACTCTGGAATTAATTCCTGTAGTGGAAGAAGCAAATTTTATTACTAAACTTATTGCTTAATTACCTTAGCTGGTATTACTTCTCAAAATCATTACTTCATTCTTTTTGTAAACAGGGATTTTTTAAACTCGTGTTTATATTTTCAGTGGAAATGAAGATAGTATATTGCTTAAAAGCTTTTCTTTTGTCTCTGTTTTTAAAGCAAGTTTAAAGCAAAAAAGCATGGGGCAGCTGTTTTGAGTAGAAAACATAAGATGTCCTTAAAAAAAGATGGGTATGGAGCTTATCTTACTCCCCAGTAGGGACTCAAAGTGCCTTATAATATTTTATACCTTTGCATTCCATCCTCACCAGAACTCTGAGGCAGGTCAGATTAAGAGAATATGAACAAGCAAGTTTTCAGCCAGAATGGCATTTGAATCTGGATCTCTTGGATCCTAGCCCAGCATTCTAACCACTATACCACACTGGTTTTCCCTACAAATGATGTCACATAAGAGTCACTCCAGAGACAGTCTGAAGCCAATTGAAATAAAAGCTCTTTCCCAGAAGCAGCAGTGAGGCTGAGAACCCTGGGGAGAGTTAGTGCCATTTCCTGGTTGGAAGAAAAGAGTGTGGGCATACATGAAACTGACAGAGGGAAATTCCATACAAAATAATTGGGCTGAGAGGTGCAGGCTTATCATTGTTATTGAAAACAGTAGCAGCTAAGGAGCCCCCAAAGTCATTGATGGTTCCAAAAAGCATACTTGCTGATGACAGGATGATCTTGACAGGCTGGAAAACTGGGCTAAAACAAATAAAAATGGATTTCAATGGGGATAAATGTAAAGTTCTGCATTTAGGTAGGAAAAGTCAAATGCATAATTATAGGATGGGGGAGACTTGTCTTGGCAATAGCATATGTAATAAGGATCTAGGGATCTTAGTAGACCGTGCACTGAACATGAGTCAGCAGTGTGATGTGGTAGCTAAAAATGCAAATGCCATTGTGAGCTGTATCAACAGAAGTATAGTGTCCAGAATATCACGCAAAGTGATGGTATCACTTTACTCTGCTATGGTTAAACCTCACTTAGAGTACTGTGTTCAGTTTGAGCACCACAATTTAAGAAGGATATAGACAAGCTGGAACGTGTCCAGAGGAGGGCAACGAAGATGGTGAGGGGTCTGGAGACCAAGTCCTATGAGGCTGAAGGAGCCTAACAGGTAAGTTGGTGGGAACTGTTATTAAGGAGAGAATTAGTAGGCACATTGAGGCAGACTCGGCATGGGTTCTGTAAGGGATGATCTTGTCTCACTAACCTGTTAGTGTTTTTTGAGGGGGTGAACAAACATGTGGACAATGGGGACACAATAGATGTTGTTTACCTTGACTTCCAGAAAGCTTTTGATAAAGTTCCTCATCAAAGGCTCCTAAATAAGCTCAATACTCATGGGATAAAAGGACAAGTCCTCTTGTGGATCAAAAACTGGCTAATTAATAGGAAACAGAGAGTGAGTATAAATGGGCAATTTTCACAGTGGAGGTTGGTAAGCAGTGGGCTACCACAGGGATCAGTACAAGGTCCGATGCTTTTTAACTTGTTCATTAATGATTTGGAGTTGGGAGTAAGCAGTGAATTGGCTAAATTTACAGATGGCATGAAATTGTTCAGGGTGGTGAAAACCAGGGAGGATTGTGAGGCACTCCAAAGGGATCTGTCGAGGATGGGCGAGTGGGCATCAAAATGTCAAATGGGGTTCAATGTGGCCAAGTGCAAAGTGATGCACATTGGGGCCAAAGATCCCAACTATAAATACATGTTGATGGGGTCCAAACTGGCAGAGAGCAACCAAGAGAGAGATCTTGTAGTCGTAGTAGATAACTCACTGAAAATGTCAAGACAGTGTATGACTGCAATAAAACGGCCAACACTCTGCTGGGGATTATTAGGAAGGGATTGGAAAACAAATCAGGCAATATCATAATGCCCCTGTATAAATTGATGGTGCAACCTCATTTGGAATACTGTGTGCAATTCTGGTCACCACACCTCAGAAAGGCTGTTATAGCATTGGAAAAAGTGCAGAAAAGGGCAACTAGAATGATAAAAGGGTTGGAACACTTTCCCTATGAAGAAACGTTAAAACGCTTGGGGCTCTTTAGTTTAGAGAAACAACAGCTGAGGGGTGACATGATTGAGGTTTATAAGATTATGCATGGGATAGAGCAGGTAGATAAAGATGTACTTTTCTCCCTTTCTCACAGTACAAGAACTCATGGGTACTCAATGAAATTGGTGAGCAGTTGGGTTAGAATGGATAAAAGGAAATATTACTTCACCCAAAGAGTGATTAACACATGGAATTCACTGCCACAGGAGGTGGTGGCAGCTACAAGCATGGACGGCTTCAAGAGGGAATTGGATAAACATATGGATCAGAGGTCCATCAGTGGCTATTAGCCACAAGGTATAGATAGGAACTCTTGGTCTGGGGCAAGTGATGCTCTGTATTCTTGGTGCTTTGGGGGGGGCAACAGTGGGAGGGCTTCTAGTTTCCTGGCCCCACTGGTGGACCTCCTGATGGCACCTGGTATTTTTGGCCACTGTGTGACAGAGTGTTGGACTGGATGGACCATTGGCCTGATCCAACATTGGTTTCTCTTATGTTCTTATGAGCTGGGTATGTTGAGCCTGGAGACTACTGAGAAGTGATACGATAACCATCTTCAAGAACTTGAAGGACTGTCATATAGAGGATGGTGTGGAGTTGTTTTCTGTTGCCCCAGAAGATTGGACCAGAATGAACAGGTTGAAATTAAATTAGAATAGTTTTTGGCTAAACATCAGTAAGAACTTCCTGACAGTTACGGCGGTTCCTAAGCAGAACAGGCTTCCTCAAGAGGTGCTGGGTTGTCCTTTGGAGGTTTTCAAACAGAGGCTAGATGGCCATCTGATAGCAATGCTGATTCTGTGAACTCAGGCAGATCATGAGAGGGAGGGCAGGAGGGGTTGCCTCAGTGCTTAGTTCTACTGGTCCTTTCTTACATGCCCAGGGAAGTGCTAATCGCCAGTTTGGGGTCAGGCTCTCCAGGCCAGTTTTTTGTCATCTTCTGGGCATGTCACTGGGTCACTGGGGGTGTGTATGGTGAAGGTATTTCTGAATTTCCTGCATGGTGCAGGGGGGTGGACTAGATGACCTTGGAGGTCCCTTCCAACTCTATGATTCTATGATTTATGACTTCTGAGTTTCCCATGGAGATGGCAACAGTAAGCCTTGCCTCTGCTTGAAACAGGATCATCATCATCATCATCATCATTATTCTTGTCGTTGTCATCTGGCATTGTGTATAGTACAGCTAAGAGACCCTATATTTGTTTGGCAAACAGAAGTTCTAGCTCTTTTTGTGTTATGCACCACAAGGTGGCAAGCTAGATTTGTTTGTGAAAACTGCAAGGGTCAGCACACATGGAGTGCAATGGATGAGCCTCACCCTGGAAAAACCTCCTTTGTGATCAAGGTGTCTCCAGTGCTCAGAGACTGCAGCAAGATCGCGGACTGAGGCTGCTGTGTCACTGTGTCAGCCTTTAGAACTAGGCATTAGCAAGAGGGCTCAGAGTTGAGATCAACAGAGAATCAGTTGTGACCCCGGAACTGAGGCAGCCCCAATAGAATGAGTGGTAAAATAAAACTCAGCAGGCCTAAAGCATAATTAGTGTGTTGTCTCCCAACACAAGTAACAAGAAGAATAGGAAACTCCACCCACTTAGCAACTCTCCAGAACTACAGGGGCTGAAAAGGTCTAAACAACCTCAAATAAAGGGCACAATACCCTTCTGATCCATAATACCTTTCACAAAGAACCACTGATACTTGCAAGGCTGTTAACCCATGCCTCTAAGGATTTCACCTTCAAACTGAGAGCAGGCTGGAAAGGATTCCTTTAGTAAGGCACAGCTAAAGCCTTTTAAAGAGGCTCCCATCAGGCCACCCCTCCAGGCTTCTGGTTGGATGCGAGAGAAGCCAGGGAGCGGGGAGGGAATCCTTCAGTCAGGCATTCCTTGCCAGGCCACACCTCCAGGCTTTGGGATTTGAGAGAAGCCAGGGAGGAAGAGGGAAACCTTCAGGAAGGCAAGCTGCAGCCAAAGCTTTAGAAAAGAGCCATTCTGAATCCAAGGCTCTGTCAGGCAACACCTCCAGGTTTCTCCCCTCAGAACAGACACAGCCAAGGAAGGGAAATGTCCCTTTATTCAGGCTGATGTATAACCAAAGCCTTTGAAAAAAGCTCTTTTGAGTCCAGCTCTATCAAATCATACCTTCAAGGAAAAATGGTAACAGAAAGAGCAGGCTGCTCTGTGGTGTGAACCCCTAGTAGGCTTGCCAAGTCCCCCCGGTGGGCAGGGAACCCCCCGCCCCAGAGGCCCGTTACCCGCCGCCAGCGGATCGGGCCCTGGGGTGAACACCACCCCAAAGCACGTGACATGCCCGGCGTCAGCACATCACCCGGAAGTGACACAGCCACGCGGGGTGCGCGGCCGCGGTAATCCGAGGGAAAACTCTATGTTTTCCCCTCAGATGACCGCAGCCCCACCCCCGGAGCGCCTGACGTGGACACGTCACTTCTGGGTGACGTGGTTGCGGCACGCGCACTCCCAGAATGGAGCTGGAGTCCCCTGCTGTACATACAGTGGGGACTTGGCAACCCTAACCCCTAGGCAGAGAAGGCATAGAGAATGGGTGTTTTTCAGAACCATTTTAAAGCCACAATTGGCACAGTTCTGTGAAGGCCCTTTTTGAGCTATAATGACACAGTGGAAATGCGGAAACATTTATTCTTTAAAAGTGGTTTATTCTTCACTAGAATGAGTATTGATGATAAAAAGAAAACATTTGAGAGAGAAAAGTCTCAGCCTCAAGAATGTGAGGGGAAAAATACAGAATAGCAATGGAGATCCTCTCATTGCAGCGGCATGGAGAGAACTGTGTGAGTAGTGTCCCTCCTCCTGGTCATGTGATCATTTTGGTGGCCAAACTCCAGAGGGAAGAGGAGCACTCTTAGTCTACTAGAAAGCTTTGGAAATCTTTTTCACTGCTGGCCTGTGCACACACACAGTCCCAATGTGGGACTACACAGAAGCCACAACAATGAGCGTGACCAGGACTGTGCACTGTGTCAAAGTTCAGTGCTATTAAGATGTGTTATTGTGAATGTGAGAGACCACATGAAACACAAGTCTTCCAGTCAAATCAATGAGACTTCAAAAGGTTTAATTTTGGATGAATTATCCCGAGGTTTCTGTGATAGGAAGGGCTCTTTTTGTAGCAGGAACTCCTTTGCATATTAGGCGACACACCCCTAATGCAGCCAATCCTACAAGAGCTTACAGAGCTCTGGCCTTAGTTATCTTATTCTTTTTATTTATTTATATTTTTTCTTTTAAGGAACAATTGCAGTACAACTACACAGGAGTTTTAAAAGGACCAAAAGAAATATTATAACACACATTTTAAGTCTGTAATGTGATCTCTAGTTTATTTAATAGCTACACTAAAACCCAAGGGTATAGTTAATAATATTACATGTGTTCTGTCTTTGTATGAGGGGGAAAATGCCAAAAAACATATTATAATTTACAAGATCGGGAAAAACCCAAGCTGCTGAAAAATTAATCTTTTAAAATATGTCTTGGTGTTTCAAAAGACCACTACTAACACTATCATAATCATATACCATAAGCCTCAAATATGACACTTCAGTTTAATATTTTACTAAGAATATACCGTTTTATGACCTCCCTCTGAAAACAAACCCAATCCAGACATTTTCAGTTGTCTAATATAATAATTCACTGCACGGTTTTAAAGTTGTGAGTTCTCCTTCCCATTCCTTTCTTTTTTTCCAAAAGGTTGATCCCATGGTATCCATTAATTCCACAATAATCTTATATGGGGGGTCATTCAGTTATGAACCCCCATTAACTGTATTAATTTTCAATATGTCACCTTAATGCCATTCTGTCACAGCTACCTTTTCTGACATGTACACACAAGAGCTATATATGTGCATGAGAGGCATTCATAGACATTCGTTTTTCAATGCTGTTTGGATTTAAAATTTCAGAAACTGAAAGGAAAATGAAAAGGGGGAAGAAAATGCTGTGGAAAATGTGAAAAACAGAATGACCAAGTTATGGTAATTGTTAATTGGTATGAATGCTGAAGGATCATTCCACTATTATTAACAGATACACATTAAAAGATGAAAAAACAAAGAAACAAACTCTCTTATCTATAAAGAGGGCTCTCTCTTGTGTGTTGTTGGGCTACTGCATCAAATATGGCACTGTGTGTCTTTCGTTCAGGATCTGAATTTCTATATCTGACAATTCACCAGTTCAAACATGTTGTGTAAACCACAAGAACAACTATTTAATAATTCAGTTTATACAATGTGAAGGGAAAGCAAAGTTTTGAGAAGGCGTTGCACTTTTTACCATGATTCACAGGGCACCATTAAGTGCCATCTGCTGATTGTGTCCAAGTCAAGCTACCACAGATTTATTTTCATTATCTCAATGTGAAACAATTTCTTAATTTGGCCATGAAAGAAAATGCATGCTGGTAAGAAAGAAGAGAAAAACATTTATGCTGTTTCACTGGTAGATATCAGTTTGAGGCTTATTATTCACACACACACATCCTACACACACTTCTTTTCAATTATCCCAACTGTTGTTTTAGCCTGCTGGCTAATCTTTGATCTTCTGTTTTGTGTTGATTACTGTGGTATGCTGGTTCCGTTGTTTATGTGACTTTATTATGTATTTTTAATTTAATTATTATTTCATTGTAAGCCATTTGTGAATCAACACACATTATCTACTTCAAATGGACAGAAGCAAAATTTTGGATATCTCCATTTGCCCATGCTCTGTATGGGACAGGCCTGTGTGGTATGTAAGTTTGGGGCAGGACCTCCTGCCATTAAAGAGAATAGCGACTTTTCAGTTTAAACAGTGGTTTGGTTCTTCAGCTGATGCAATCAAATCAACACAAGTCTATAATTTGGTTCCTGGACTTAGAATTCTGTTTATTACAAAAACTTAAACACTTTCATTAGGGTGCAGAAACCACTGCAGCCAGGACCTAAAATAATAATTAAAAAGCTATACAGCAGCTTTTAAATTGTGAAGGAGGTGGAGTTATCGCCACATAGACAGGGTAGAAATTATTCTAGCAGGAGTTTTGGAACGGATCATTTAAAGGGGATATTGCAAAATGGCTGGGAATACAATAAACAGTAATCTTTAGGGACCTTGCTTTGGGTGTCCCCATTACCTGAGGGGAGATGGGTGGCAACCTGAGATGACAGAGCTTTCTTGGTGACAGCACCAAAATGCAGAATTTGCTCCACAGGGGGATTCATCTGTCCTCTCTAGCAATTAAAACAGGTAGGGAACATCAAGGGGCACCAATTAAAAAAATGCCAAACAGCTAGCAAAAGATAATGTTAGAGAGGACAGATGAATCCCCCTGCAGAGCAAATTTCACACTTTTGGTGCTGCAAACCAAGAAAGCTCTGTCTCAGGCTGCCACCCGTCTCACCTCGGATTATGTGGTCTTTTCAACTATTTATTGTCTTGAGGGCCCTTATTGTGTGGAAGGACAGGATACAAATGTTTTAAATAATGTATAAAATTGTATTATCATAAAGTGTATGCTGATCTTGAATCTTCCTGGCCCAAAACTATTTGCTTCTTTGTAATGCTGTTTACATATCAAATGACATTGATTTCCAATGGAATCCAAATAATACTAGGGCCCAGTAACAGTTTCGTTTACCTTTTCTTTGTTCAACCAATTATTTCTCTGTCCTAAGTAAGGGCAGAAATTCAATACATAAATAATGTAACTCCCGGTAACATCAGTATAAATGGATTTTGTGATGATAAGTGCCTATAAAAAGGCTCTAGCAATATGCATTTTACAAAGATAAATAGAGGTATAGAATAAATATAGAACAGTGACTTCAAATATCTTCTCTGGTTTCAGGTCCTAGCTGGTGCCTGATGAACACTTTCTCTGTATATCTAGTGACAAGACACAGTTATGGAAAATTTAAAATCAAATAGCACACAAACTTACATATTCTGTGCAGTCTGGAAATGCTATACTAATTCATGACCAGGAAAGGATCTTCAAATACAACAAGAAAACTAGGTCACTTTGACAAAGTCCTATGTAAACGCTCAAAAAGCTTTATATACAGCAATGGCTGTATAATAACAATGGTAAAATTATCCTGCTCTCCGGCTGTTTCTACGTATTGTGTAGATATTGGTTTAATCTAATGTGTACTGTTGCATAATATCCCCAGGCACAGAAAAGTAAAAGCTAAGGCTTACAGAAAAGCATACATTTTAAATGTGTCTTGTCATTAACGCTTTATTAATTGCCCCAGGCAATGCAAACCCAGAGCTCAGTGAGCTATAACAATATGACACTTTAAGGTCAAATTCAATCTAGCTGTGTTTATGGAATGGGCCAAATATTGAGTTAACAGCAGGAAAGAGCAATTTATTGGGCTTTTCTCTATCTTGTGATTATTTGATTTAAATTAGAATAGATTTTTTTTTTGCAGGAACAAAAGACTTTTTAAGCATTCAAATAATGGAAGAGTCTTTGTTTCCCATTGTGTATAAAATGTGGCTTTTTAAATTAGTGATGCATGGTGCAACCTCTCTTTTTGTTTTATGTGAAACACAACATCAAAAGTGCATGCAAGTCAATGACATAATTACAGCCAGATATAATATTGACACGCTCCATTATTTTGAATGCTTGCATGCAGAACCTTAACCCTACCTTAACATCTGAAGTGTCTCTTTGGCTATTTCTCCAAGATCTTGCCACAGATGAGAAGGTTCGATCTGGGTGGTCAAATTTCCCATCATTTGCATTGAGGAAGAATGTAGTAAAGGGCTCCTACCCCCAAAAAAAGAATAGAAAAGAAAGAGAGAAAGGTGAATATACCTTTTAGTAAGCAAAAAGATCACACACTGAGAGCCTTCTAGGCTTAATATGTACATTAATTAAAAAAGAATTAATAATAATCAGCGCTTCACATTGTTTATGCTTAATCTTTCTATGCAACTATCTCTATTAATGAACAGACCAAAAGCATCTGAATCTTGAATGGAAGGATTTCAGCAACGTGAAATTATTATTCTGCATTAGCATGCTGACATCAAGATAATGGTATTTGTCACACGAAACTTCCAAACTATTTGGTGATATTTATATTTTTATTTTATTCACTAGACTACATAATTACTTGCTATTTTATTGTACGTGTGCAAAATATGTTCTGTTTTCATATACATGGCTATGAGTGAATACCCAGTCACAAACACAAGCACCAATCCAGAAACAGCTACTAATAGAAAAATGATTTTGCCAAGGTCCATAATGCATTCTACACTCCCACTAAAGCTAAAAGCACGTGGGTTTACTTTAAACTTGATTGTGCCCATACTAAACATGTAATTAAGAGCCAGCTTGGCATAGTGGTTAAGAGTGGCAGACTCTAATCTGGAGAACCGGATTTGATTCCCCACTCCTTGACATGCCAGCTGGGTGACCTTGGGTCAGTCACAGTTCTCTTAGAACTCTCTTAGCCCCACCTATCTCACAGGGTGTCTGTTGTGGGGAGAGGAAGGAAAGGAAATTGTAAACTGCTCTGAGATTCCTTCGGGTAGTGAAGAGCGGAGTATAAAAACCAACTCTTCTTCTAATTATATGTTTTAATATTTGAATGAAGCTGTATCATAAACCCTATTTTCTTATATGTTCATGACTAAATTATTTATAAATGCTTCAATCTGGAACTAAATCACCAAGCAATGGCATGTATGGTAACCATTAAAAAAAAGTAAAAACGTGACCAATTGGGATCCCACAGCCCTACCCTCGGGATGGAAAGGCTGCCAATGAAAGAGAAATTTGGCAGCAGCAAGCTCTTGTGTATGAAGAATCACCAGGGAAACCACAGAGAATGGAAAAGATAAACAGGTCATGCCCTGATCATGCCATTGTGAAGAATAAACTGGACAGGTTCCTCAGTGAAGGACTAGAATTTATTATATAACTGACCTACCTGTGTTCAACCATTGGAAACGAAAGAAATAATTATTCTTTTTGCAAAAACCTTAAGGGAAGCCACTCTGAAATTAACAATATCGCTTAATGGACACCCCCCCCGTAAGAAGTGTTAACATGGTTTCAGGCCCTTTCCTTTCTCTCCACTAATTAACACCAAAAGAATATCCTTAGATAGTGATGGTATATATTTTGATGAGCCCAAGCCCAAAAAACGTGCATAGCTTTTTTCATGTTCTCTAAATTAATTCCATTGTTCTTGGTAGAACTGTGCTTTCTCTTTTGTAGCTTCCACCAGATCAAGATGAATTCAGTGAATTCAGAAGTTCATTCTCAATTGCCTTTGTGGTTTCTCCCAATAACTTTCTGGAACTAGCAGAAATAATGACTGAATGACTTAGAATGAAATGACAAAGGGAAGTAGCAGATAGAACATATTATTAAAGTTATCCAATTAATGGAAATTTGTAGTGATGTAATGTAGCATATTTCTAATTGGATGATGCATCATAGAATCATAGCGTTGGAAGGGACCTCCAGGGTCTAGTCCAACCTCCTGCACAATGCAGGAAATTCACAAATACCTCCCCCAAACCCCCAGTCACTGCTGTTCCATGCCCAGAAGATGACAAAAAAACCTCCAGGATCCCTGGCCAAACTGGCCTGGAGAAAAATTGCTTCCTGATCCCAAAGTGGCAATCAGCATTTCCCTGGGCGTGTAAGAAAGGGCCACAAGAACTAAGCACTGAGACAACCCTTCCTGCCCTCCCTCTCATGATCTGCCTAAATTCACACAATCAGCATTGCTGTCAGATGGCCATCTAGACTGTTTAAAACTTCCAAAGAAGGAGAGCCCACCACCTCCCAAGGAAGCCTGTTCCACTGAGGAACCGCTCTAACTGTCAGGAAGTTCTTCTTAATGTTTGGCCGAAAACTCTTCTGATTTAATTTCAACCCATTGGTTCTGGTCCGACCTTGTAGGGCAACAGAAAACAACTCCACACCATCCTCTGCATGACAGCTCTTCAAGTACTTAAAGATGGTTATCGTATCACCTCTCAGTCATCTCCTCTCTAGGCTAAACATACCCTGCTCCTTCAGCCTTTCCTCACAGGACTTGGTCTCCACACCCCTCAAATTTTGGTGTCCAAAACTGAACCCAATACTCTAAGTGTGGTCTAACCAGAGCAGAGTAAAGTGGTACCAACACTTCCTGTGACCTGGACACTATACTTCTGTTGATAGAGCTGGGTAACTAAATTGCTTTGAATCATCACATTAAATATTGAGGAAGCTATGAAACTCTGTTAGTAACAGCAATTTCAAAAGACAGAGATATTACCAGTGCACTTCTAAGCAGACCATTATAATGAATGTTAAACATAATACAAAATATTGGAATATGACTTTCACTGAAAGGGCAAGTAATTTAGGTACACATTAAGTGCACTAATTCATTCAACTATAGGAATTTATTTCGGATATTTTTAACTATAGTTGCAAATAAATTGCCAGACCCTTGCAGTTAACATGATATTTCAAAGAAGTTATTGATAGCATTTAAAGGGGCATCCATGATATTCATATGGCATATGAACAGTGCCTTGTGCTTGCATTCCTATTTGAGTAGGAAAAAAGGCACGACCTGCTTGCAGTACTGGCTTCATGTGGAAGATTCCAATAGGAAATGAGTGAGTGCATAAGTATGTAGGCAAGCTGAATGACAGGACCGGGAGGTCTATGAGCACTTTTTAAATCCCTATCTAGCTCTCCCTCTCTCCATCTGACATATAAATTTGTCCTCCAAGCACAAATAACTTTTATCACAAAGAAAGGAAGGATAAGATAATTATATGAAAAGCACATTTCATTGCCTGTGCATTGCCTGTCATATTTATTTATATTTATTCTTCAAATCTGTATCCCGCCCTCCCCACGTAGATGGGAAAAGACCAAAGCATGGCTGCATTGAGCCATATCAGGATCCTCTATGCAATGGTGCTGTGCCTATACCATAGGTGGACTGTGCTAAATAATATTTTAGCTTCACTAGGTGTACAGTTTGGTTTGATAGACATCATTCACATCATTGTCTTTCCTCTCCATATTTTCTCTAAAAATTGGCTGGACCAACAAAAGCAAAGATAAATTTCTGTGTTCCTTGATCACTTAGGGGAACAAGTGATTAACAACATTAATCATAGGAACAGCCTCCTAATTGTTGCCTGACGTTTTAGAAGCAGTCCTGTTCTTTTGGCTCTGTTGTGTTATTGGCAGAATAGTTCTTGAATATGGAAGCTCCAAGCTCATGAGAATTCCAAGGAACAATCTTCACCAAGATGAGATTAGTTTATATGTCAGGGCTGGGCCTGATGAATCCTGGCCAGAATAAACCATGGTGGTGGATAGGGTTGCCCACTCCAGGTTAGAAAATTCGTGGAGATTTGGGCAGAGGAGTCTGGGTAAGGGTGGGATTTGGGGAGGGAAGAGACCTCAGCAGAGTATAATGCCCTATAGTCCACTTTCCAAAGCAGCCCTTTTCCCCAGAAGAACTGCTATCTGTAGTCTGGATATCAGTTATAATTCTGGGAGATTACCAGGCACTAGGGTTGCCAGGTCTGGGTTGGAAAATACCTGGAGACTTTGGGGGTGGACCCAGGAAAGGGTGGGGTTTGGGGAGAGGCGGGGCCTCAGCATGGTACAATGGCATAGAGTCTACCCTTCAAAGCAGCCATTTTCTCCAGGGGAGCTGATCTCTGCCAGCTGGAGATCAGTTGTAAAAGCGGGAGATCCCCAGGCCCCACCCGGAGGCTGCCAACCCTACCAGGCACCACCCAGAAGTTTCAACCCTAGTGGCTGATATGATGAGAGCTGAAACCCTAGTAGATTCTGAGGTTTGGGGGCCCTCAAACTCCCATGGAGACAAAAAACTGGTAGTGCATATGAGCAAAAACCACAAGGTGGGGGTAGTGCAGGAGCATACAGTATCGGTTACAAGGATTTTTTTTTAATGACATGGATCAGCGAGAGACACTTGGGAGGATGTGTTTGGTCCAATTTGGATGTGCAGAGTTCATGGAAGTCTGCAGAAAGGTTTGTGGCTGCTTGCCATTTTAAGAACGGCCGAAGATTCCCGAGTGCAACTTCCATGGCCACATGTTGTTGCCAGCCCATGGTAAGGGATTTAGTAATGTGGGGAAGGTTTTTCAAGAGTTGGGTGCTACAAAGCAGACTGGGATAACTGGTGGGGAGATGAGGCAAAAAGTGAAGACCCTGACACCAGGTTTTGCTGAGACAAGCCAGGAATTAAAGGTTGTACTCCAATCAGAAAGTTAGTAATGCTGGCTGGATGTTTTAATTAGGTACCTTTCAATCAAAAAGAAAATTGCATAAACATATGTAACAGATTTTAAGCTTTAATTAATCAGTTTATCATACTGATAGTGAATTTTTTTAAAAATCCTATTAGTCTGAATAAAAGTGAGTTTTTTAAAAAGTTCTTATACTGCAGTCTCTTAAGAAAAATACCCTGCACACCTTTATTTTGATTTGAAGACTCTTTTGAAGCTACTTATTGGTAGAAGCTGAGATTCTAAAATCAGAAGCAAATGGGGATTATAAAAACAGTAGGAAAAATGTAATTATAGTAAATTATGTTAAAGCATAATCCTAAATTCCATGACAACACTATTTAAGAGACTGAGACAAACACAAAACCCAAGAAAATTCATAGTGAAGGATTAAGCCTGTAATGGCTGAACACTACAGGGTGCCTCATTATATCAACCTATGGTGTCTATCTTTTGGATTTCTAATCCTGAACAGCAGTGCCTACACTCTTCCACATGGATTTCATAGCCTCTGTGTTATTTAAAACATTATTTCAAAAAGTATTTAAGCATATACTAATGCCAATAGTGATTCCTTCTAATTTTCCATGTTCTATCGTTCAGATACAGGTATTTTTGGCTTATTTTTTTATTATACTTGGGTACATTTCTATTTTCACTTCTCTGTAATAATGACTTAAATGCAGCTCTTAAGGCCTGTATATGCATTATAGTGGGTGTACATTCTATGTAAGTAATAAGGCAACAAGATCATGTCCACTCCCTCTGAAAGCTTAAGCATCAATAAATCTATTAATCTTTAAGGTGCCATAAGGTTTTGCTGAAACAGACTTTTGTTGTTGTTGTTCAGTCGCACAGTCGAGTCCGCAGAACTGCAAAGTTTTCACAGCAAACTGTGGGGGTTTAACAGCTATCAGACAACCCAAGTGGTGACTAGGGTAACTGCCTAGCCTAGATCCCCACATAGCTATGAAACTTTTTGAGTGGTCTTGGGCTACTCACCTAACCTTCCTCACATGCTTGCCATGAGACCATATTCCATGAGGGAAGGACAGTAAACAAGCAAAACACACAATGAATATAAACACCCTGTCCCTCTCAGTCAAAAAGATGAAAAAGCAATGACTCTAAGAGCTATGAATAGCTGTTGACGCAGGATATAATTTGTGGGACTAAATGCATTTTTATTTATAAATTGTGATAGGAGATGGCAGAAGTTTATTATTTTCATTTATAACATTTGTAGCTAAACAAATTCAGATAGCAAAGTTCCATGAGTGAAAATGACATCATGTGGTTATTTGGCAGAATCAGCTTTTGCTTTCTGTTTTCAACTTCACCATACACAATTAAAGTTATTTGTATAAATGTTTCAGTTCACCAGATGCAGGAACGGAAATCTCAGTCAACAATATATGTATATACACATTGAGTGGGGGAAAAATTGTAACATTGCGTTTAAAGGTCATGATATGCAATAACAGCCAGGAGCTGACACCTTTCTTAGCTGCTGCAGGTGTTAAAAAAATTAAATTGCTTAACATAACCAGATAATCTGAGTTATCACCATTTATTTATTTAGAAGATGTATCTGCAGCATCTCCTGAGACCTGCTCAAGGCAGCTCACAAAGTAAAACAGTATAATCAGTTCATTAAAACATCAGCAAAAGAAATTTCAATAATAGAACAAGCCATAAAAACAGAATAAAAAAACTGCATAACACAACATTCAGCATCTTAAAATGATATTCAGTCAACAGACTAGAATCAGACCATATACATGGCTAAAAAAGATGGGATCCCCCTCAATTAAATGCTAAAGGATAATAAAGCAGGTGCAAGGTGAACATCAAAGGGAAGGTCATTTCAGAGGTGAGGTGCAACCACTGGAAAAGCTCTACCTCTGGTTGCCACTTACCTCCCTTTGCAAGTGTGGAAAGGAGAGCAGGGCTTGGGACGAGGATTTGAACTGGCAGACTGGACAGTACAGAGAGAGGTGGTCTGTCAAATACCCTGACCCCAAGACATCTACAACCTTATCAGTAAATAACCAGTAGTTTGATTTGTGCCAGGAAACAGACAGACAGACAACTAGATCTTTCAATGTGGCTTGTACCCAACCCCTGACAATAACCTGGCTGCAACATTTTGAACCAACTAAAAGGTCCAGACAGTTTTCAAAGGCCACATAAAGCACATTAAGGTAATCTAACCTAGATGTGATCACAGCATGGATTATGCCATTTGAGGAACAGCTGTACTTGGCATATCAGCTAAAGCTGATAAAAGATGCTGCGTGTCATGGAGGACAGCTGAGTCTCCAACTGGTGGCCAGAATCATGATGTGACAATACCCTAACACCTAACAATACCCTAATGAGTGCAATGCCTGGACTCAAAATGTGACCTGGCATTCATTAGGCCTAGTATGAAGGGATTATGGGCTTGAAGGAACTACCCAATAGGTTTGAGGAAAACAACAGGTTTATTTCAGTGGTATTTGAGGCTTGGCTATTTCTCTGTTTTCCTTTTCTCCAGTCCTCTCAGTAATGCAGTAAGAAAGTTACTGAAGAGCTGGAGCCTGAGAAAATGTAAGTTACAAAGCAGGTTTCTTGTCTGACTGATTCAGATTTATAACATAGAACAGAAAGCCTTTTAACTGTTTTTGACAGGAACACCACTCAAACCCTACCTATCTTCAAAATACCTAAAGCCCCAATAGACTCCCTGCCTAACCAGTAGACCACCTAATTCTTCTCCCACCAAAATCCAACAATTCTCAACTCTATCAGTTGGCCAGCAGTTAAACTGCCCAACTTCCCCCTCCCTACATTCCAGTCCCACATTTGAAAGTGATTGGCTAAGGCTCCTGGAGGCCAGAACCTGTAACCATCCATCAGGCCAAATACATCCCAAAGCTATGGACCTGCTTTTTCAGGGAGTGTATAACCCCCTCCAGGACAGGCTGAATCCTTAGTCCTCAATTTACTAATCACAGCTGTTATGAATATTCACTGTGCTTATCTTGTATATTTTTGAGCTCTGTATAGAGACTTTATATAACATACTCTATGCATTTCATAAAGGAATGAGCAGGAGGCAAAAATACTTACAATGCGAACAAGCCAGGATAATGTACAAGTAGATGTTGAATAATGAGTGTTATAATGATAAGGCGGAGTCTGATCATCTTCCCATGTTTCATAACGCTCTGCATAAAAGACTGCTCTCTTTGGATTCAAAGCACCGATGGGCTGTAAAAAATAATTGTATAACTGTATAAAGAGCATGGAAGAAGACTGCTTTGGAAATATATATACTGTAACATTTTTAGACCTCATCCATTAATAAAAATTCATGATATATATGATGTTCAGCAACCAAAAGTTGGTAACTCATACTATGTTATGGTAATCTGTTTAGACCTCATGAGATGGAGCAGTGGGAGTTTTATTTCAGAGGCTTGAATTACTAAACATAGGAGTTCTTTTAAAAATGGGGAAAAAATCTGTAAAACTTCAAGACCATCTTGAAGCAAAAAGGTAATTCAGCAATATTATTCTGGAAGCATACTTCTAAAACTGAATTTCAAATGCTTTCAAACCCAAGTTAACATTACTCTTGTCATTCACTGTGACACAGCTAATGAAATGTGACTTCTGTTCAAGCTGGGTACTTTGTAATGCACATTTCACAATGAAAAGATTTTACACAGAAGGGCTTATGGTGTTTGGTGATCTTAAGCAGAAATTCTTGAAAATGTGCACATTTTAAAAAGACAGCAATTACTTCAAAACACAGCCAGTTTTCACTGGAGGGGGACTTTCTTAAGAGGGGGAAGAGAAAATAAAAAACCCATTTCTGGCCTATCTTACAAAAAGGGAGGAAAGACCTAATTGTAAACTGTGCTACAGCTACTACAGTATTCCAAAAATTCTACTTGCCATTCTGAATGACACAACCAAGAGAAGATGCCTCTAAACCCCTTATTAGGGATGTGCACATACGTCTCCTAAAAATGTCACTATTCTTATAAAACCTCTTTTGTTCCCCTCACCATTTATCTGTTTTTGCCCAATGAGACCCTCTGAATTAGCCTTGAAATTTTGCTCCAGACCATTTGGGGTAGAACACACAGCATACTTCCTTTTTTAATTGTGTTAATTTACTGCTTTGGTAGTCATAGATCAGGATATTAGTAAATACTAGGCTTGCCAAGTCCCCCCGGGGGGCGGGGAAACCCCCGCCCCAGAGGCCCGTTCCCCGGCGGCGGCGGATCGGGCCCCAGGGGGAAACCCACCCCCAAAGCACATGACGTGCACATCACCCGGAAGTGATGCGACCATGCCAGGCACGCTGGGGGTGGGGCCACAGTCATCCGAGGGAACACTCCCGGAGCAGCGCTGGAGTCCCCCACTCCAGCGCCGCTCGGACTTGGGAACCCTAGGAAATACACATGACATGTGTAGGAATCTGCAATGGTTCTTTAGATAAGTTTCGGTTTTGGTTGCCAGCAGATGAGAACAGACTCATGGACAGGTTGGGCTTAAGTGCTGGTGAATGTTTCCTTGAGAAAGAGAATGATCCTGCTGCTTTGCAAGTAGACATTGTGAAGCCACTTCTGGCCTATTTCCAACCTGTTTTACCATTTTAATTCAATTTGTGCATAACCTTGTAGGTTGTCCCAAAAAAAGGCATGGGGGGGAACCACACCCTGAAATAAACAAATACGTTATGTATATATAACCTGAGCATATTCAATATATATTTTATTTTTATCATGATCCTTAAGATTAAGTACTTGTTAGGTCTACAAGTATATTTGTCTTCTCCTTACATAATAGGCCACAGGGATAAAGAAACTACAAGGGGAAGAAATATTGATTCAATTAGGAAAAAAACACATACAAACCCTGTAGCAAATATTGGAAAAATACATAGAGGACAAGAACTCTCAACACATCTGTCCTTTCCTTGTCCTCCACCCAGTTCATCTATCTCTATGCAAATTGATGGACTGGAACATCCTGTATATTATGTGATACAATTTCAAAATATTTTAAGCATTTCAGAGAATCTACAATGCCACAATAGATGCTGGATACACATATTCAAAATTTTAACATGTAAAGCAACAGCCACTTGGATATATCCCTGCTCTGCAACAGGTTACACAGCTTTGCTCATGCAATAATCGGAGGGCAATTTCTACCAATTCTGAATGCAACCCCCTGGTTCTAAGGGGACCTGCACAATGAAAGGGAGGACAGCAAAGTCCTGTTCCTTGAGTAACTCTGTTCTCAGTGTTTTTGGATCCAGCCTTAGTAACTTTGTTTTCATTTTTATGACAAGGTCATGCCATGGATAATTGCGGTCCTTCATTACTTTCATACACCTGCTATCATAGTATCTATGCTATACTGTGTAACTTCTTTCTGGAGTGTATATTTTACAATTGTTTAATTGAGATTTTTAAATGTATTATATGTTTTAAATTATTATGGAGATTATGGTTTTATTATGGCAAGGTGTCTTGCCCCTGTAAGCCGCCCTGAGCCCACTGGGGAGGGCGGGGTATAAATATGAAAAATAAATAAATAAATAAATAAATAAATATTACTTTTTCCCACCATAGAGAACAATGGAGGGGATGGGGCAACCTGTTTGGGGGTCCGTAGAATTGGACCCCCTGGTCCAATGTTCTTCAAACTTGGTTGGTATCTTGGGGAGAGGCTCCAGCAGCTACCCTGCGAGTCAGGAACCTCTCCCTCAAACCCCCTCTCCCCCAGCCCCCAGAATATACCCTATGTTTTTGCCATTGACTTCAATGGCCCATAGGATATAATGGGGCCGAATTGCTGCTGAAATTCGGCGGCAATTCGGCGGCTTACAGGGGAGAATCTGAATCGGCCTGCAGCAGCCCAAAAGGGGTCCGAATGGGCCATTTTCGGGGATGCATTTGTTTAGGACGAATCAAATGCACATCCCTACTTCTGACTCTATAATTTTATGATCATGGGGTAAGCAAGCAGAAAATAGTCGATGGCAACCATGATATATTTATGAAGGGAATGTCACTCTAGTATAGATTTTCAAAAAATAGTTCAATATTAATACTAATACATTTTTGTACATTCATATAAGAATAAACATCAAAAAATGATTCCACAATGTTGACAAACATAGTACAATAATCTAAAATTCTTACAAACAGTAAATTTTCTTTGTGTCTTTCTTGTCCTAACACTGAATTGTAGTGGGAGTTGTGGCACAGAGAGTCTGTATGCAAGGACACTAATGGGTCATTAAAAACCCTGCCCATCTCCATTGATCTGAGGGCGGAGGGGTTGGATTGGTGCTGGTCGGGCTCTGTGCGATTCCAAGGATTTGACGGGCACATCCCCTGGTACCTCTCACGTCTGTCCCAGGACTGGGACCTACAGTCCCTGTAGTTACCTTGGCAGTCTGGTAATCTAGAGTGTGGTCGCCCATTGAGGGAGCTGTTGTCATTGTGGAAATATTTTGTGCGCCGGGTCTGTCTGGCACGGTCATCATCGCTGTCGCTGTTTCTGAAACCCCATTCTGAGCAATCACTTGCTGAGCAGCAAGAGTTCGATGGGGACCTATTTATCCTTTTAACTCTGGCCCTTCCCCTGTGTAGTTTGGTAAGGCCATGAGTTGGTGTCAAGGAGCACTGTGATTCACACTCCTCATCTGCCAGTATACAAAGGGGTGGGGCCAAGGTAATTGGTTGAAGCTGTGGGACCAATGCAAGCTCTCTACTCTGCAGCATGCTTGAATGGGTTAATTGGGTGTTCAGTATCGCTCCCGTAGGTCCCGTTGACTGAGTGTGTGTCAATGGTCCTGGCGGGGCAGTGGGCTCTGTGGAGATCAACCTCAGTGCCTCACTCAGTTTTGAGGTGGTCTTCACTTTTGAGCCTTGAGAGGATTTTGTTTTCTTAGATTTAACGGAGCCCGACGCTGTGTCTAGCATCCGTTTCTTCACTTTCTCTACTTTCCCCTTCTTAGGTACTACAGCAACCATATCTGGTACAGCCGAATCTCCCTTCTCTTCAGCAGGGGGAGGCGTCGTCATAAGGGTAAGTGATGCTTGAACCATTGGTGGTATTAGTGCTTCCTCTAAGAGAAATGATCGGAGGCATGCTGCCCTGTTCTTTCTTGCCTGTCTGGTAAATTTTTGACAGTGCTGGCAAGAGTCAGTTACGTGAATCTCCTCTAGGCACAGAACACAGCAGCTGTGCCTGTCTGTATGAGGGATTTTAGTGTTACAATTAGTACAGTTCTTGAAAAATGGGGCACCTTCCATATGCCGCCCGCTCGGCCAGAGGGGTTGGGTAACAGAGTTGATATCTGGTATTTTGCTGAGGTGATTTAACAAGACGAGTCTGTCAGTGGAGTGAGGAAGTTAACGTCCGTTCACCAGGTGGTTAAGAAGGAACTGGGAGGGAGGGTGGGGCTTGCCCCTGTTGTAGGCATGCTCAATTGGAGCGTGCTCGTGAGGAGGACAAGCCACGCCCACAAGAGGTCTGTCATGAAAGCTGTTGAAGCTTCCTGGCGGGGATCTGGCACCAGCGCAGAACCCAATGTGTGTTCTGTACAATGACCACAAAGAAGATATTTTCTTATTATTGTTATATGACATTAAGTTGTTTTTTTTAAACTTTTTGTGTGTGTCAATCTGTGCAAATATGTGTGTGGCAACTGGCAAAAGTTTTAAGGATTGTTTGCCTTTGCAGCTGGTGGCTTAAACAAGCAATTCCTTATTAAAACATTTTGTAATAAATGTAAAACTGCTACAAGCATTTAGTAAGTTGCATTGACAATTTAAATTGGCTAGATCAATAAACTCAAGTACGGTACATAGCAGTCTCTAATTAAAATCAGTTTAGAAAAAATGTGGTTTCTTCGACCAGAGTTGTCCTACAGTGAGTTTCCTTTCCTTTCCCCCCCTAGAAGTAACCTACATAAAAGTACATAATTATTTCTATAATCACTCAGAATTTCTATAATTAATCAAAATAGCCCCTGTGAATGTCTAAGAATCTGGAAATAGAATGATATACACGACATTTCACTGTCATTGTAACAAAATTATTTCTGATTTTTATCCAATGTATCCACTAGCTAGCTTGGATGTTAGTGGGCAACCCTTATAGTGCAAGCCTTAACAAAGTTACAAATATACAAATTCCACTAGTAGAAAACACCATCAAAATTTGCCAAAACAATATATTAAACAATTATAAAGTTGGTGGTGTCACAACAACAACAACATTTAGGCATACTGTAACTATATTAAGGCATAAGATACAATATTTTTTCCTTTGAAGATAAGACATAAAGTCCATGTATTCAGTGTAACTTGATAACTTGATAGGAGGAGTCCACATAGACGCCCATTATAGATATTTGGAAGATGCGTTTCCTTCAACTTCTTCACTTTGCTGGCTGTTTGAGTGGAACCTGATTTCAGCAATTTCAACAGACCACAAGGTTCATAGTGTAAGGACCGAATCAAAATTACAGCCTTCTAAACCCACTGAAGCCAATGGGTTAAGAAAGGTATAACCTAGAGTTGCCAGCTCTGGCTTGGGAAATTCCTGGAGATGGGGGTGGAGTCTGGAGAAAGTGGGATTTGGGGATAGCAGCATCCTCAGCAATGTCATAGGGCCCACCCTTGAAATCAGCCATTTTCTCCATGGTAACTGATCACTGCAGTCTGGAGATTCCAGGCCCCACATGGAGATTGGCAAACCTAGAATGGTTAAGGATTGCCCTCTTAGACCACTGTATTTTTCCTAACAAAACATTTGACATAGGTCCCTCTCTCATATTTAATTAGGTATTTAAACTGGAAGTTTAAAAAGAAAGGCAAAATGGCACTCAAGGTGCTCTATCAATTTCAGGCTTCTAAGTTTTACTCAAGACATATACCAGGTCAAAGGTTGCATTTATTGTTTGACAAGTTGAAAAGCTAATGAAAGAGGCTGTCATAGATACATAGATTATCTTTGCACTAACAACCCATCAGGTGATCTGCTTATTTTCCCGTTGACTGGATCTTCCTGTACAAAATACCAGAAGGCGTTCGTACACGGAATATTTCTGCAGCCTTTATGGCATGCTAGATAGATTCCCTTACAAGTAATTCTTTCGTATGAGTTTTTTGTATTACTAAGGTGCAGTTATGAGATGAGTTTGACATGCTGTATCCTCCCTGCTTATTAAAGTGTAAATGGGATTTTCCCCACCCTTTACTTCCAGTCATTCACTTTGCTAAATAAACTAGTTCTATCACCAACCAGGGAGTTTTACTAATATTGACATACATGAAATATGTACATGCCCATTCACCAAAGGGGGAAAAATATATTTTGTTAATGCATAAAGTATTTGACTGGCAGATGCTGAGAAGCATAACCACTTTCTTAAATTACTGTGCCACTTTAAAGAAAAGAAAGTGATAATGCCTCTGGGTTTATAAATGTAATAAGGCTGATGAATGAATGGAACCACAAATTTTCCAGGAAAGCAACACTTTCTGTTATCAAATGTTTCTTGCTAGGCCTCTGACTACAACAATTTTATTTGAGTTTTTTCCATTTATTTTTTAAATATGTTTTTGCCATAGTGGGAAAATAAATAACATTATCTGTCTACCCCCCCCCCCCAAAATTAAGAATTTCTTCTGCAGGGACTTCTGCAGGGACTTCTGTTCTTCTGCAGGGACTTCTGACTTCCAGCATTGGGGTCTTTAGCTCCTCTTCTTCTGTACTGTCCTCCGCCAGATCCAGTTTCAAATATTCACCATTCTCACATAACTACACAGTTTTCAAGAGTTGTTGCCTTGTGTTAGCGTGCCTTTCAGATGGGAGGGGACAGAGATTCTTTGCAAGATTTAAAAGCTGCTCTTGGATGTATTCAAGAATGTTTTAAAAATTGCAAAACATTACAAAGCAAAAACAGTACCAACACAGGACCCATACTATAGGATAATTACCCATTACCCTTTTTTTCTTTAAGCAAAGGGATTTGTGCTTTTATCATTTATTACATAGGTTCATTTAATTGGTTGTGTGAATAGTCCCTAGTGTGCAGACAGCTATTTGTTTCTTTCTTTTAGTAACTTTTCACCCCAAGTGGTTCACAATGATTAAAATAAAATCCAAAATGCATCCAGTTGACTGGAAATGTAGATGCTCCTGAATCATACTCACATGTTGTCTGAAATGGGGATGCCCCATAGCCTCCCTAAATGGCACCCCAGCCATAACTTTCTTAAAGTTGTATATAATCCACAATCATGTTTTCCATTTGAACCAAACATTAAGAGTAGCACAACTTTGAAAAGGTTTCCTTGTATACGTTTCTTATATATATTTTTTTCATTTTTGATGGGGAAAACAGATTTGTACTCATTTTTTAGTGCTTTAGAGATCACTTAGGCTGCATTCCTAAGAACACTTTCCTTGGAGTAAGTCCCATCAAATAAAATGAGACTTAATTCTGTGTAGTTCTGGTTAGGATCACTTCCTTAATGTAGTATGTTGTGTTTTCATTAGCTAGTGAACCTTGTCTAATCTCATAATTCGGTGGGAAACCAACTAAAAGCAGATAGGTGTGACAGGAAATAACTAGTTTGTTAATGTGTGAATCATCTTTGACTCATAGAATTAATGTTTGTACAAGTGTGTTAGAACACTTTACTACTTGTACAGCTGCTTATTTGAAAGGGCAGTGTCCAGCTAAAACATTTAACTCATCGTAGTTTCCAAAGAGTTCCTAACATTTATGACAACTGGAATTCACAGAAAGCTCCCATACTGTCTTTCTCACCTTAAACCCAGCTCCCTTTCAGCCCTGTTTTTATTTAGTCATTTATTTATAAAATTTATATGTTACCTCTCCAGAGATCTGTGAGTGGTGTCGGGTTGCCAGGTCCCTCCTGGCAACTGGCAGGGGATGGGGGAGACTTACCAGGTGAAAAAGGATGGCCAGGCCACATTGCCAAGTGTTGTACTGAGCATGGATCATACCTGAGTTAGTATCCAAGACTGGCTGAGCTTGTTGCTCCGAAACAATAGCTTGTCAGGATTTTGGTGGGGACCAGTGGGGAAGTAGTGTTATGTAAATAGCCTATCGTTGGGAATGGGGTGTGTTTGGGCTTGGTACTTGCATGCTATTTAAACAGGGCAGCAGCCCTGTAGTTTGTCTTGTAGTATTCCTGAAATCACTAAACAAAGTAGAGCTGTTCCCTGCAATGCGTCTTGAACCCAGTATTTAACACCAAGTGTTGCACAGGAAATAACATCACACTGAGATGCCGCTGGGACGCTTCGGTGGGATCAGATAGATCCCCTGAGCCACCGTGCATGTGTGCGCGTGTGCAGTTCAGCCGGGAGCCTCGATTGTTCCTGCAGACGGGCGCGCCGATGATCTCACGGCCGCACTTGCTGCGCCGTTCCAGGTTGGTGCTACCTTTTACTTGGGGGTTTCTTTTGCAGCGGGTTTTAGGCCGGAAGGGATGGATCGGGGATGGGTGCATGCCGATTCCCAGATGTTGCGGTGTGCTCGGGTAGATCTCTACAATGAAGAGCCTGCCCAGAATACATGAGGGACTTGCTTCTGTTACTCCATTTCCAGAAGCTTTCAGGTGAACAGAAATCAGAAGCCTGACCTGAAATGGCCCCAGATATCTTCTATTTGCTCTACTGAGTTAAACCTACTGCACTGTAATAATGGCTCCCCAGAGCCTTTTCAAATCACAAAAACTGTGTAAAGAAGAAGGTCCTATGACAGAGGTATCAAACATACAATCCATAGGCTGGAAGAAGCCCATCCAGGGCTCTTATCCAGTCCACAAGCAACTGGTGTGAGGGAAGGAAGGAAGGAGGTTGTTGTGGGGAGGCAAGCAGATAGTAAGGTGTGTGTGATCAAAGTTGTTAAGAAATAGAAAGGAAATGGCTATGGGGCCAGGCTAAGATGCTGAAGTAAAATAGGGGGGGTGGCAGCAAATGTGGAGAAAGAGGGGGTATGGTGTTTTTTCCCTTGGAAAGGTGGTTCGCTGATAAAGGGACAGTGTGGGCGGTAGAGAGAGGAGGAGAGAGAGGAGGAGGAGGGCCAGGCCAGTGATGGATTGGGATGCAAATGGGCTGCCTTGCGCATGCCACCCTGAGGGAAAAGATGTCCCAACCTCACTGTCACATGTCTGAACAGTGCAGAGCTGGGAGGCAGAATAAGTGTCAGGTGGGTTGGGGGATGGCGACCTCCCTTCTTCCCAACCTGTTTTCAGCCCATGAGGGAAAGGGGGTTATGGGAGGACAAAAAGCACCCCCTGGAGGTTTCAAAAACAGCCTTTTCATCAGGCTATCCCCTCAGCCCTGCTGCTTCTGTGGGAAATGCAGGAGGGATGAAGAAGAAGAAGAAGAGATTGGATTTATACCCCGCCCTTCACTACCCAAAGGAGTCTCAGAGCGGCTTACAAACTCCTTTCCCTTCCCTTCCCCACAACAGACGCCCTGTGAGGTAGGTAGGGCTGAGAGAGCTCTGACAAAAGCTGCTCTTTTTCAAGAACAGCTGTGCCAAAACTATGGCTTGCCCAAGGTCATCCAGCAGGTGCAAGTGGAGGAGTGGGGAATCAAACCCAGTTCTCCCAGATAAGAGTCCGCGCACTTAACCACTACACCAAACTGGCTCCTCTTAGGCACTCCTATATTGAGATCTCCTTCCCCCTTCTTGTGGGACAAACCTTCCTTAAATCATCCTGGAGGCCAAGAGCATTTTGATCATCCATTGGGGCATGTTCCACACTAGCCACTGCTGCCCCAGTTGGCAGGTGCCTGACCATACTCATTCTAGTTCTTTCCAAAATCCTCCCCAACACCAATCTTAGAGCAAGGACTACTCAGGCTGATCCCACATCCCCTATTCAGCCATTGTTAATGGTATACGACTGAACAAAGCAGGCCCGAGAAGTTACTTCTACCATTTCAGCAAAGTTCTTACTGTAACATCCTTGGAAAGATCATTGTGAATCATTGGGTGCATGCCTAGAAATAAAACTTATGAAATGAGGATCAAGCAAATCACTGGTTTGCAACATTTCTATGGGAAAGTTAATCCTAAACTTGTACATGCTTACATTATATATTCAAGGAGATGAATTAATTTATTTTGATAAACTCATATGTGTGTCATGTAATTGGGCCTACATAAGATAGCCACACCCAAAACACCCCTGAATCTCTCAGATGTGGGTTGCATTAGACTAGCTCATCTTTCTGAAAGCACTTTGGTGAGAACTTCAGACATTGTATTTTATCTTTTAATTTTAAAATAGATAAGGGATGATATGTATGTCTGGTTCTGATTTCATTTACATTTGCAAGTATTTTAGTATCATTGTGATTGTTTCACATTTAATAATTTCAAGAGTGGTTATACTGATTTTAAGTAAAAATCTTTGAAAGATCTTCAAAGATAATATAAATGATTTTTGGCTGGGATACAAAGTTTTCACTTGACACCTGGAATAAATAAACTTCTGACTTCAGTCAGAGGGCTGATAACCTATAGAGATTGGTTATAAAAGAGAATAATCATCTCAATATAGGTCTGTGGTTTAGTGGTTACTTTGGAACAGCAAAGAGACTCTTAGTTTCCATGTGTCTGTTTTAAAGTAAATGCTTCCTCCGCAGATGGGATAATACTCTGTTACAATTGGGTGTGGGACAGTCCATGTGTCCCCCTCACAGTGGATTGTCACAGTTAGCAATGAAAAACATCAAAAGAAATAAAATGCTGGAACATTAGTTTTACATCTTTTAGAATGTCAGTGCTACGGCTGCAGTGCTCCTATATCTTTTAGCCAAATGACTTGGAGACATTCAATGTATTCTGGAAATAAAATATGCAAAGGAGATGCGCCTGTGAGAAGGAAAGATGATTATTGCATATTTCTCATATTCAATACTAGCCTGATACCTGTGCTTTGCTATGGTATTTAAGTTCCATAAATCCAGTTATAATACTGATGATGTGAAATTTGAAATGTGACATTTGTTGTAGGCAGGGCCGGCTCACCCGCTAGGCGAACGAGGCATTTGCCTAGAGTGCGGGCCGACCCTGAGGGCGCCAAACCGGCTCCCCCCTGCCAAAGCCCCCCAGCCCCCGCTAAAAGCCCTGTATCTCCCTGACTGCTGCCACTGCCACCTCTTTCTCATCGAGTCCGGCAAGCGCTGCTTGCCGGACTTGGGGAGAAAGAGGCGGCGGGGTGGTCAGAGAGATGCAGGGCTTTTGGCGGAGGCAGGGCCGGGTGCAGTTTGGCACTAACCCTTTGGCACTGACTGGCTGGTTCTAGGGCGCCAAACTGTACCCGGCCCCGCCCCGCCAAAAGCCAGGGGACCAGCGGAGAGCCTCCGAGGTTTCCGAGCAGTGCCTCCTTTAGTCCCTTCTTCCCCCCACAGCGCCCTCCTCTGAAGAAAGCACTGGGCTTTCTCCAGAACGCTCAGACCCTCCCCGCCTCCTGGCTCCATGGAGCCAGCCCGAGGTCTCCGAGCAGAGTCCGCTGCCCCTTCCCGCCCAGCTACTTCCTCCAAAGACAGCCGAGCTCCTTTGGAAAGGCAGGCATGCGCTCCCGTGGGGGGTGGGGCGGACGGGGTGAAACATTCTCCCTCCTCCGGGGTGGTGGCCTTGGAGTCGTAGGGGCAAATTCCACCTCTCGCGCGAGAGGTCATTCTGGATCCCCCAGCTGTCCTTAGGGGCTCTTTAAAATGTTATGGCCGCTGCCGCTTTCAGCCGCAGCTGCAACCACCGCGGGGGGTGGGGGGACTGCTGAGCTGCCCTCCCTGCCTTTTTCAGGCTCTGCGCTGGAGTGCTGGGCCTGAAAAACGGCCTGCAGAGCCACCGCCCCCTTTTCAGGCTCCGCGTTAACGCCGGGCCCAAAAAAGGGCCAGCCGAATGTCAATTTCGGCCCCATTATATCCTATGGGCCATTGAACTCAATGGTGAAAACATAGGGTATATTCTGGGGGCTGGAGGGGAGGGGGTTTGAGGGAAAGGCTTCCAAATTGCAGGGTAGCTTCTGGAGCCTCTCCCAAAGATACTAACC
>NW_015161964.1:192741-216207 GCF_001447785.1 Gekko japonicus
AGCGCCAGGAGGTGGTCTTGCCTAGAGTACAAAAAACCCTGGAGCCGGCCCTGGTTGTAGGAATTCTAACGGAGTCCTTTTTTCCTGTACCGAAGGACCTCTCTCTAGACCACACTGGTGGTTCTGCCCTCAGGTGCTACGATCACCAGGCTGCTTGATGAGCTCACTCTGGAGCAGGCCACATAGAACTGTCCATTTAAGAGGCAGTTGTCATTTAAGAAGCAGGGGTCATGTTTCTCAGAAATCTCTTCATGGGGGGGGGAGCTGACATCATGGTCGGAATGCACTCCCCTTATTTTGGGTTTCTTGGTTCAGGGGTTTGGCCTGGGCATTGAATTTGGGGGGAGGGCATACCCCCCTCTTTTTTTTTTCTTTTCAAAAATCCTTCTCATTTATGTTACATTTTAGAACTGGAACATAACTACATATTCAAAACACCATCCGAGCAATCAGATATTAAGCAAGTTCATATGAACCACTTTTCTAGAACCCACCTTGTGAGAAGTTAAATAACCCAACAAAGGAAACTAGTTACTTTAAGAGAGCTAGTTTGGTGTAGTGGTTAAGTGTGCGGACTCTAATCTGGGAGAACCGGGTTTGATGCCCCACTCCTCCACTTGCACCTGCTGATGTGACCTTGGGTCAGTCACAAGCTCTGGCACAGGCACAGCTGTTCCTGAAAGAGCAGTTTGTGTCAGAGTTCTCTCAGCCCCACCTACCTCACAGGGTGTCTGTTGTGGGGAGGGGAAGGGAAAGGAGTTTGTAAGCCGCTCTGAGACTCCAAGTGAAGGGTGGGGTATAAATCCAATCTCTTCTTCTTTTCTACAAATTTGGAATATATTTACATTGTGGGTATGAATGTGGCTAAACTGAGCCAGCAGCACCGATGGATTAAAGTATCCTGGTCCTGCTCCTACACCTGTCTGGTGTTGGGGGGGATTACGTTTAAAGGTATCGCGGAGGCTGGGCCAGCAGCAGGGCTAAGGTAATCCTGCTGAGCAAACCTCCCCGACGGTTGTAAGCATCCCACCTCCTCTCCTACACCTGTCCAGTATAGGAGGGGGAGGGGAGAGGAGTATTACAAGCCACTGTGGAGGCAGGGCTGGCAGGATCACTAGGGCGATACTGATGAGGCGGGCTCCCTCGTGGCTTTAAGCACCCTGCAACCGCTGCTGCACCTGACAGACAACCGCCTGTTAGGTGTAGGAGGGTGGGGGGAGTGTGTTGGAAGCCATCACAGAGGCTGGGCCAGCAGCATCGCTAAGGTGATCCTGGCTGGGGCGGTGTCCCTGATGGATTATAGTTCCCTGGCCCTGCCTCTACACCTGACAGACACCGGCCTGTCTGGTGTTTGGGGGGGGGGATTGTATTTAAAGGCATCGCAGAGGCTGGGCCAGCAGCAGGGCTAAGGCAATCCTGCTGAGCAAGCCTCCCTGGCAGCTGTAAGCATCCCACCTCCTCTCCTACACCTGAAAGGTAGCTGCCTGTCCAGTGTAGGAGGGGAAGGGGGAGGAGTATTAGAAGCAGCTGTGGAGGTGGGGCCGGCAGGATCAGTAAAGTGTTACTGCTGGGGTGGGCTCCCTCTGGGCTTTAAGCACCCTGCAACCGCTGCTGCACATGACAGACAACCGCCTGTTAGGTGTAGGAGGTGGGGGGAGTGTGTTGGAAGCCATCACAGAGGCTGGGCCAGCAGCATTACTGCACCTCACAGGTGGTTGTTGGCCATTCCTGATTTCCTCAATTGTCATGAGCTCTCTGCAGTCTCCGGTGACTGTTGTATTTTTTTACCTTAGAACTCTGAGCTCTGCAGCTGACCAATCAGTGGGGGGTGCAAGGAGGCAGCAGCCTGGCAGCCGCATAGGAATCAATAGGGGGAGCACATTTTACCCCTTTTGACCCCCTTAGGGGATCGAATTTCTAAAAATTCCTTCTTAGTGAGCACCTACATCATGGTAGGACCACTCTCCCTGAATTTGGTGTTTCTAGGTCCAGCGGTTTGGCCTCCCGGTCACATGGGAGGCTTTGATCCGCGAGAGGGACGGATCGGGGGCGCATCAAGTGGGCGTGATCACACTGCAACATCTGGGAAGCGGCGCGCACCTGTCCTCGATCCGTCTCTTCCGGCCGAAGATGAGGATCAAAAAAACACCCTACGAAACACTACTATTTACCAGAAAATCCGCAGCAGGGGCGGCCGTGGGATCACCGGCGCGCCCATCCCCGGCAGCATGCAAGGCCCCCTGCCAAACTGTGCAGGCGCACACATGCACAGCGGGCTCACCTCGCTCACCGATCTGTGGCTTCCCCCCGGCACCTGATCATGCCGGGGAGCAACTGCGCAGCGGCTCGTGGGATCTGTCTGATCCCTCCGCCGCGTTTCTCTTTTGATGCGGCTCAAAAAAGCAGCACTTCAGCCGCACCTTTTCCCCCAGTGTGACTGGGGCCATAGATGGCCTTAACCACTGGCTCAAACCATCACTCTTACATACTGTGGAGGATCCCCAAGCACACATAGAAGAGTTATCTTCATGGAACTGAATAGGAAACCTCTATAGCTGTGGAATTATGCTACAAATATATACTAAATCCATACAGATACAAGTGCTTAAATACATTAAATAAATACAGTTACCTGGTAACAAGTTCCAATAGAAATAATGGGGTGGATCACAAGACCATTTTCACCTGGTAGAAGGCAGAGGGGATTGATTTTCCTGATTAATTCTACACTGCAGCCCCTCATTCTCCCCCCTCCCAACTATTTCTAAGGGTCCAGTGTCCCCTAGCAGTAACATTTCAGGGAGTTGAGGGGGTGAAACATGATGGGAGATGGCAGAAAGTTCCATTCTGCTGGGGAAAATGCCTTACCATGGCAGAACGCAACCTTTGGATTCAACCCAAAGTGACTTATGTCCATAAGCCTATTTGGGATTGTAGCATGAAGGTGTATATTGGAAATGTACTAAATGAAGAGGCAGAATTGAATTTCATTTTTTTCTGTACTTCACAGGAAGCACTTTCTTAAATCCCTTAAGTTTCGCTGGTCATTCTGAAAAGGCCAGAAATCCCATCTGAATAATTATCAGCAGGCATCTTAAATTGGACTCATTAAGCTCCTACACAAAACAGATGCCTTAGGCTCTGCCAGACTGAATCATGCCATACATATGATGGCACTATGATCTTACAGTAGTTTCTATATGCCTCTAAATAATAGAGATCCTGGCATAAGTGTTTACCTTAACAAGAAGTGGTTTTTTTGTTTTTTTTAAATGATAAGCTTTCAAAAAGCCCTACTTTACATTTAAAAGAAAATAAATTGCTGGAACATACCTTTGAGAGATCTCTGAAGTTTCCTGGTAAGGTTAGATCCAGTTCCTCTGATTCATAATTTGTTAACACCCACGGGAACACGGGATATTGGTTCAGATCATTATATGTCCGTCCTGAGAAAGATACATTGTAGAAGATACAGAAAGGTAGTTTTACAACTGATAAATAATGGCAGACACATATCTAATGATATTCCTTACCTTAAAGTAGTGGCATCACGTGTGTTGAATTTCATTTGTTGTTTCAAAATATCACAGATTAAAGGTATAATGAGCCCTCCAATAGTACATATTCCATTTGTATTCACAAGTTAGCATTCGGAAACATTACTCACAAGAAAGAGAACAATTTTCAGGGATTGAAAAACTTAATAAATAATATTATAAAACTAACAGGCTTGTGAACCAACTTCAAGACAATTAATTTAGTCCAACCTTCCTTGGTGCTTGACCACTGCTTCTGTTTTCTCAGGGCAATCCTAAGTAGAATTATACCATTGTGAGTTCATTCACTTCAGTGGACTGCACTATTAGATAAAGGTAAAGGTAAAGGTTCCCTTGCTCAAAAGCCAGTCTTTTAGATATTAGATAGGCAGTAGTAAAAACAGAATGTTTATAAAGCCCCTGGTGGACCACCACACATAGCTGTTGAGTGTGTCTGGCTTGGTGGATCATACATTATGCAGGCCTGCCTTACCCCATATTCCCTACCATTACCAACATTACCTCAGACACTTATAGATAATGTTATCACCATTTAAATACTCTTGATTCCCTTGAAGTTCAGGTATGCAAGTTGCTTCAGCCTTCAGTGCTCTCTGCCATTAGAAGGAACACTTCAAAAGAATAGGTGCAGGACCAGCATGAGCAATGAAATCTGCACAGCTTACTTCTCACATTCCCAAGTACGTGTTAGGATAAAAGGAACCTGCTTTCCCCCATGGAAAGGTAAAGGTAAAGGTTCCCTTGCTCGAAAGCCAGTCGAGTCCGACTCTAGGGTTGCGGTGCTCATCTCCGTTTCAAAGCCGAAGAGCCAGCGCTGTCCGAAGATGTTTCCATGGTCATGTGGCCGGCATGACTAAACACCAAGGCGTACAGAACGCTGTTACCTTCCCACTGAAGTGGTACCTATTTATCTACTAGCAATGTCTTGCTTTTGAACTGCTAGGTTGGCAGGAGCTGGAACTAGAGACGGGAGCTCACTCCGTCATGCGGCACGCTCAGGTCTCGAACTGCTGAACTACCGACTTCCACAGCCTGCAGTTCAGCGTCTTAACCACTTAAGCCACTGCAGCTCTAGACATGTTGAAAACCAATGGTTAAGGCCCAAAGAAAGAAAACAGCCTTTTGCTACACAGTTCCTGGCTGCTCAACCACAACAATCTTATTCCACAGCTGAATGATGGGCCGCAAAAACGTATGCAATTATTGGCAGTATGTTGCACCTTTACTGAAGAGGTAATTTTTTTTTCTTGTAACTAGGCTTATAAAGATTAATGTTAAAGGCTGAATATTAAATATTGCAAGCCTCTGACACTAATCTACTTGAACAATAAAAAAACTGAGGCACGGAAAAATGAAGTCTCAGAAATACTGAATACATTTCTTCATTAAAAATAACTTTTTAATTAAACCATCCAATTTAATGTTTTTATGTGGCACTTTCGTTTTGAAGGTAAAGTGATGTAGAGACAGCTGACAAAGAAATTATAACTGCAATTCCTTGGTGAAAATGTTAATGACAGCAAAATATTGTTTAATTAGATGATTGCAGCATCTGGATTAACACTCTTTAAAAGCGATGTTCCTGTGCTTGTCTGCTTCTTCACACTTTACAGACATTTTGTCATCTCTAGGTCATTAGGAAAGAATTTTTAATGGTTTTTCTAGAAGCAAGCAGTTCGAGTTACATCTAATTAGATGACAATAATAAGCCCAACACATGCAGTAGCTAAATATATACATAATTAACCAGTGAGGGCTTGTACATCACAGAGCAAAAAAGTGGAAAATGCTAAACAGGAGGCAGAGAAAAGGAGGGGGAAGAAGTGGGGCTGAATTCATTACCTGAATATGTCAGTTTTCCACTAACATGTTCAGAACACTCCCAATCCTAAATAAAAAGGGAAAATTTCCCATCCTTTACATGTTAAGATTTTTCACCTCCCTATGGAAGCAAATATTACTTCTTAAAAAACTAATTTCGGCTTTGACAGATCAAATGTTTTAGTTAACAAATATTTTCCCATCCTCTATAGGGTTTTATTTTTGGCTGTGCTTCCTCCTTGACCATTTTATATTTTGACACACTAGATATTTTACTTTTTAAATTAACATATTTTCATGGATCCTGGTATGTAACATGATTAATTTGCTAAGTAAAAAATAAACTAAATGTAAGTGTGGCAATGCAACACAGCTGTGAAACCTAGTCTCACCCTCTTAGCTTTTTTCTGATTTGAGGAAGTCTGAGAGTATACCGCTTGTTGTTCTTGCCAGGATAGTTTCTGTTCCTATATGTTATATTATCCTTCACTGACTAGCAACAGAAGCAACAGTTAGCTCTTCTTCCTCTTAACTATAAATCAGGGAATCCTGGAGAATGGAGCATGGCAGTCCAGTCAGGAAGTGCTACATCTACAAAATGAGGACACAAACCAGGCCAAAGAGAGTATAAAACTTAGCCTGACTGATAAGTAGCAGGGTGCCATGTTTACATTTGGTGGGGGGGGGGAGCCACACTGAGCCGTAAACATGATGAAATATGTTCAGTGACAAGAGGGGCAGACGAGAGGTGAAGACCTTAGAAGCAGAATGAAGTGGTGAGAAAGCAACTGGGTATGCTTGTCAAGGCAAGAATTCTCAGAATAGGGAAGACAATTCTGATTCTAAAAAATAAAATACAGCTGCAGCACCCTTGTGTGTACCTTTGCTCAAAAGTAAGTACCACTGTGTTTAATGTAACTGCCTCCTGAGTAAGTACGTTTAGGATTGAAGTTATGAGACTTTTAACCATACTTCCATTTAATGAATCCCTCACTGTTTAATTAATAGTAAACGAACTTTTGTATTACTTCGATTTACATCCTGATCGTGTCCACATTTACATGGAAGTAAGTCACACTGGAATAAAATCTTCCTCCCAAGTAAAGGTGCCTCATGTGGCTGCATCATAATCTATTATAATAAATCCCTCAGTATAGACAACAAAGTCTTAAGGACTCAGTATACGTAGTCCACATGGTATTTCCTGGCCCATTCCTTACACCTGACTAACAGATCATCTATTTATTAAATTTGGCATTAAAAAAACCCAAGCATGTTTGCACTGGCTTTACAGCTTCAGTTTTCTCCTTCAGCTCCCAACTAACAGTCAATAGACATTCAGTTGAACTGCCTTCTATTTTAAAAAAATCACCTAAATATGCTATCCTAAGAACACTTCCCTCACATTCCTGGGAGTAAGAACCACTGAAAAGACCCGAGTAGAATTTCACAGTGTGCTACTGTTAACATGCCATGATGTTGGTATACTAACACCTGCAAAATTTGAACTCTTGTATACTTAAGCCTGCCCATATAAAAGAGATTACAATATCATTCATTAGTGACCAATAACATTCTTTCTAATTAGTGCACAGAGTGGTTTTGAATTTAAGGTCAAATCTCTTATATTCCAGTTTAGAGGACTAAAGGAAGAAAAGACACAGCGATTTAATCATAACGCCACCAAGGTGACATCTGTACCAGGCAGAATACTACTGTTATTTTGCTGTCTACTTGCTGTTGCTAAGAATGACGAAGTAGCGAAATTACATTTTCCCATTATTATTTCCAGACACACACTGGCAATGGTTTGTTGACTCTAATAAAGCTTCAGACAAAGCTGTCAGCAGAGGAAATGGCAGAAGGAGAGCAAAGAACAGCCACCACCACAATAAATAGATCTGAAGCCTAGGTGATAGGTTGTACTCCCCCCCCCCCCGTAACATTTAAAGTGAGTTTTTCAGAATCTATCATAGAGCTGCAGCTGAATTCCAGAGGGATAAGTGTATTCTATCAAGTCACGGTACTCAAAGATTTTGACAAATATAAACATATTATGAAGGATTAAAAAGACAGAAGCCTTACCTGCTATAGTATTGAGAAACATCAAGTATTCAAAGTTTGAAATCTCCCGTCGCTGCCAACGCTGAGTCATGTTGGAAGATTTATAAAGTTGACGGGGAGTGGCCAAAGAAATCCGCCTAGGAATTTAAGTTTGAAGACATTTATTCTACGCATTTGTTTCTGTGCTGATGCTAAAAGAGCAAGTTTAGTAGCATGATCAACCACAAAATTACTCAAACGCTTGCATTATTGTTGAAAATCACTATTTTTTTAAAAAAGTTAAATCACTATCATTATTAGAAAATGGATATTGGAAATAACTTGGGAATAAAATTATTTTATATACAATATAAGTATATATTCACAGTAATGCTAGCAACTCTTCCTATAATTTATAGTTAATGTATTGAGTAAGCAGTCCAACACAGAGTAATGATGGATTAAACCCTGTTTATTTCCATAGGGTTTGCATGTACATATGTGCGATATGCAGTGGACTGTGGCTTGAAAATATAATCGAAGAAATTTAGAGTAAGTTTAGTGGATAGGTCTTTTGTGAATGTAACTGCTGAATATACTTTCATGAGCCAGGGCTGGCCTGATGCAGCACATACATATGTAATGGTCCCAGTCAGGGGTCATTTCCTGCAGGAGCGCACAGGAACGGAGCTCCGGCAGTATACAGCCCAGGGGGTGGGCACATGCAACAAGCCCCGCCCCTTGCTCCCAGCAGCCCTCAGTCAGAGCAAGAAGCAGCCAGGTAAACTGCAGAGCCCCCCCCCCGGCCTGCCTTCCCTGGCCCATGCCGAGGATCAGGGCCCGGGGAAGGCCTCCGGAGCCCCCCACTGCCTTTCCCAGCTCGCCTGCCTTGGCGGATGGCCCGGAAGAGGCCTATACAGCCTCTCCACCCGCCTTTCCCGGCTCACCGGCCTCGGCAGATGGCCCGGGAAAGGCCTACAGAGCCCCCCCGCCTTTCTCCCTCCTCTGTGAGATCTACATCCCCCCCCCCATAGCTAGCAATCCAAAACAGTCCAGTGGAGCCTGAGCAGTGGGTGTTGCCTTCTGACACACTTCCGGTGATGTCAGGGGGTGTGGCATATGCAAATAAGTTATGCTAATAAGGTATGCTAATGAGCTCCTGCACCTCTTTTTCTACAAAATGACCCCTGATGTATATCCTTTTTTGAATAGTCTGCTTTCCTCATTAACTGTTTGATGGAGCCAATAGCCCTCTCTACCATCCCATTCAAGCTAGGATATCCAGGACTGCTTAAACATTGTTCAAATGGGCGAATCCTGGGCGAATGGTCTAAACTCTTTACTTGCAAAAGGCATGTTGTCACTTACTACCTTCCTTGAGATTCCATGATGTGCAAATGTATTCTTAAGTCTCAGAATCACTGTGCCGGCAGTTTTATCTGGCAGTGTCACTACCTCTGAGTAGTTTGAATAGTAATCCACTACAATAAGGAATGGAAAGGACTGATAGTCAAAAATGTCTACACCTACTTTTCCCCATGGAAAATCTGGGATTTCTTGGGGTATAAGTGGCTCCTTTTGATTTTTCACCACAAATCTAGCACACACAGAACAACTCCTAACCATCCTTTCAATGTCAGCACACATACCTGGCCAATACATTAGACCCTTTGCCTGAGCCTTTGTTCTCTGAATGCCAAAGAGTAAATATACAGAATTTCCTATGATGGATTGTATGGGCATATTGACTTCATATAACAGATATATTACACTTTAAATGAAGTCTTCTTCATGAATATGTTGCGGGAAATATAGCACACAGTTGTTTTGCTAGTTTTGTTTCACTCTTTACTGTGTGCTGCACCATAGTGTCAGAATACCAAGGTGCCCAAAGGTTCAAAAAGTTTGGGATCCCTGCATTCAATTGATGTACAAAGCTGAAACTTCAAAAGGACGCAGAAAACCATTATTAGTGGTTAATCACATATTTTATTTAAATATATTTAGACACTGTTACCCATCCTGAGCCTGAGGGGTAGGAAAAAGCTAGCCTTTGGGAGGAATCTGTTGTCATCCATCACAAGTCTTTGATATGATAAACTTAAAATATAAACAAAGAAAAGCACACTACCAAAACATATATGTGATTCATCACATTTATATGTTGACTAGCTAGCTGTTGCTCCCTTTAGAACAGCAAGGAACTAGGGCAACCTACTTATTTTTAGGCATCACTTGGCTTCTTTAAGGGATGTTATTTTCTGTATGCTAACCTATGATTTGATGGAACACGTAGCAAAACAAATCTCTTCAGAAAGCTTCCTACTGATAAGATAGCTGAAGAGATTCAAAGAGTGTGAATTACTGAAGCAGTGTCAAATAAATTTATGCACAGTAAATTGGTTTCGTGGCCGTGTGTTTCTGATAATGTAGGAAGGACTTAATGCTATGGTGTACTTCTAATCTGTCCAGCTTTAATCAAGCCAAAGTTTTCTCTGGATACACAACTACAAAGGTATATATGAAATAATATCTTTATTTTTTTAAAAATGGCAACATCTTCGCAGACCAAGAAATTAATCCTCCAAGTACGGATGTGTCACTACAACCAGAATTTCAGTGGGATGTGGTGGACTTTGTTTTATGAATCTAGTGATTTAACAAAACATTTTAGCTAACTAAACTGCTTTTCCTTAATATTTATTTTTATGACATTTTCCACATAATAATTGAAAACTGAAAAATGTATACTGACAGTTTCTAGGCATCCCACAATGTAGTTACTAGCAATAACAAAGTGTTACCCATTACTTAAAACCTACATGGATGTGTTCATGTTGTCTCTATAATCTTGGAGTTTTTTTGTTTTTTGTTTTTGTTTGTATTTTTGCATTTGTGTGTGTGCGCCTGTGCCTGGAAATCATGGCGACCTCTGGTGACTCCTACTGGGGCATGTAGGATGTTCAGAGAGGTGGCTTGATAGCCTGCCTCTGCCTCCTGGCCCTGGTATTCTTTGTAGGTCTTCCATCCAAATACTTGCCAGGTTTGGCCCTGCATAGCTTCCGAGATCTCATGAGATCAACCTTGTCTGGGCTATCCAGGTCAGGGCTCTACAATCTTATTTTTAATGGCGCTATTCAAATGTAGTAGAGCATGTTGCCACCAGGCCTAGTTTTGTTCACTATTCTCTTTGTCCATTCATCTTGCTGACCAAGAACAGTTCTCCTCTGTCAGTTACATGAGACTCAGAAAACCAGTTTTGGTCTTTCTGTAACAAAAGACAGAGAACCAACTGAGAAGGGGTGGGATAGAGAGCAATCCAGTATAATTTCAACGTACTCACTGCAAACACTGGCAACACTGAGAGCAACAACTCTCTCTCTTTGCCTAGCCCCAGACCACTAACCAGGACCTCTCACTAATGAATCAAGGCACATTTAGTTACAAGAGATCCTGTTCCATTAACAGTCCAGCTGACCAAGAGCATGCACATTCTTTTCTAAAATGTTATTCATTTACAGTGACTCAATATACCAGCTAGAATTTCCTCCCCAAACCCAAGTTTGATGAGCTGTCTCCACCATACTTCTTCCACAATACCAGACTTCTCTTTTCCTTATTTGGAAATGCTCTTAGGGCATGGGAACGCCTTCCTTCTCACATTCGGCCTATCAGAGTGCCTCTGTTAGTTCCCTTGCTCCAAGACAGGGATGGACTGGTAAATAAAAATGTCTTTAAAGAAAGCCTAGTTGAATGCCCATTGTGACCCTTTTTTGTGCACTGTCAAGTTGTAGCCAACTTATGGCCACCCCATAGAGTTTTCAAGGCAACAGACATTTAGAGCTGGTTTGCTATTTCCTGCCTCTGCATTACAACTCTAGACTTCTTTAGTGGTCTCCCACACAGTACTAACCAGGGCTGACCCTGCTTAGCTTCCGAGAGCTGACAATATCAAGCTAGCCTGGGCTATTTAGGTCAGGGCACCTGACACCACTTCTGAGACTACAAGCCAGCCACTACGGAGCCACTCAGCTAGCAGGGTCAGCATGGGACGCTGGGTCACCCAGTGCCTCTTCCCACAAACTGGCAGCAGTGCAGGAATAGGCAATTGGTGAGCTGACACTGATCCTCACTGCACTTGAAGTTGGTATGAGGTGCATTTTAAAAATATTTTCTGATTACTGTAAACGTGTATCTCTCTGTGTTATCATAAGTCAAATATACTGATTTTCTATAGATATAAACTGGTACAACCATTAACTTGGATTTTAGACGCCACCACACCACCATCTGGAGCAAATACGTTCATTTAATTAACCTGGCCTACAATTTAATTCATCTCCTTCTTGGAACTTGCACTATAAGAGATCTCCGTGTACATTTAGAGTAAATCTTGCAGTTATCCAGAGATTCTTTTTGTTCTTTGGTGGGCAGTACATTCCCTCAGCCCTTCAGGTATTTAAAGCAAAAATGATAGTTTTTGGAGCTCCAACTTGGAACCAAGTTTTCAGTCCTAAGGAAGAGGATATTCAGACAATTTCCATGCAGGTTTCGAGCACCCAGATGTGTAGTCTCATTGGTTTTTTGGTTGGACGCTAGGATGAAACAACTCTCCACAACAGCATAGGCATCAGCAATGAAATTTAGGCTAACCCTTGTTCTTGCAGGCTCTGTCTCGACTTTGTTGCTGTGGCTTTGTTCAGATACTTATAGTAGTGTTAGGAGCCAAAGTATAGGCAGAAAGACTATTGAAATAGGTTTCTTCCTGGCTGACCTAGCAGCCCTGCATCTAAATAAAGCCTGCTCTCTGATTTTACCATATTGAAGGAAACTTGTATTCCATATTCTCAAGCTGTCCTAGTATGACATTGGGTCCAAATGGAAAACTGGATTTCAATCACATAGATATGTGTTTAAAGTACATGGATCTTCCTAACTATACAGAGTAACAAATAGAACTGTGTATAAAGCAGGAGACATATGATAGATGTTGCAGATAACGAGGCTATCACACATGACAAACTCTTGTGAATTCATTTGGAAAGAAACTAACTTTAAGGATTTTAAACCTGTTTGGATTACCTCCAGTAACCATTACTGGCCTTCCTCCCTCGTTCTGGTATTGTTTGTTTATATGCTTTCATTGAATTATTTTATAATCATAAATGTTCTGATGTTTTTATGTATGCTGCCTTGGGGACCCTGATCTGATGGAAAGATGGCATTAAAATGTTTTCAATAAATAAATAAATAATAAGCAAAGAGAAAATAAATGACTTTATATTACCTTGCTTGTGGCAAGCCATAGCTGGTTCCCACTCCAACACGAGGTAAACTGTATACAACTTTTTTGACTGTTGCTTGGTCAGGAAAATTAAACATTACAGAGGCTATAATAAAAAAACCAATTAGAGTTAGAAAACTATTAAAATACTGGAGAAGTGTTTTTGTACAGTTAAAATGTTCCTTTAAAAACACAATAAAAATACTACATTTTCTAATAAAACAAGTCAGCCATACTTTTCTTAATCTTTTTTGTTTATTAATTTCACCCAACGTTTACCAAAAGTGTAAGTAATAATAACAGTATTTTTCATCCCACTACTGTAGCAGTAACTCTATAGACCTTCTTCCTTCCTCTCTCTCTTTTCCTTGGCTGTGTATTGCGTAGGCATTGTCGCACAATTATTCAGAATATAAAGTCATAGACTGCCTCCTGTACTGCTATTTTCCCATCAATCATCTCTTTATGACCCCAGCCCATAAGTTTCTCCTGACTAGAAATAAAAAGTGAAAAACTGAAAACTTCCCAAATTTTAACACTTTGAGAAGAACATGCCTTAAAAATTGTATACACAAATACGTTACTCAAAATATATAACAAAACTTACTTCTATTTGCCATGAACACTTCCAAAGCTGTATTCTGAAGAAGGTAACGTCTTGAGAAAACAGCTCGGATTTCACTAAACATCCATTTTCCATGAAGGCCTTCTGTATAAGCAAGAACCTACAAAAGAAAAAAAAATGTATTGATCGCTGATTATCTGTTATTAATAAAATAAAAGTCAATTTAACATTTAGAACCTGTTTATGTGTTATTTTTCCTTATGCTAGGCAGTCACATCCTAAGAGCTGATCCCTTCTGCCAGCCATATATCTTACTGGCAGCGGGATGTACTAAGTAGAATTTCAATAGAAAAAGGAGAAGAAAATATTTTTAACAAAGGGAAATAACAGGCAAGTGATACCGCAGGACATCAGAAAGAAAACAAAACATGCCCCAAGTTATTTACTTTTGAAACAACCAGAAATTTTACTCAGGATTTAGACCTGCTTTATTACCTATTATTACTATTGCTATTATTACATTTTTATCTCACTCATCCTTCAAGGAACTCAGTATAGCATGTGTGGGATTACCTCTCCACAATGTTTTCTGTACACCAACACTACAATATAGGATAGACTGAGAGAAAGTGGATTTGAGCCCAGGTTGTCACAGTTTTAGTCCAACACTGTAACCATTGTACCATACTGACTCCCATGTATCATAATTTGACACATATAACCCTTCCATTTTCCCCAAAAATCTAGCTTTTGCATGCACACATAAGTTTATATCCAGAATAAAATTTTTGTTGATCTTAAAGGCGCTACTGGACTCAAACTTTGTACTGTAGCAAGAAAAGTACAAAATGTATAACTCAAATAAATTCAGAAAGCATGTAAAGAACAACTGACTGAATCATGTTAAAATTTCTCAATTCTCCATTTTGACTCCCCTGAATCTCAGTGCCAGGGGTCCCCTCTGGGTTGGCTTCTGCTGATGAGCACGCCACTGAGAACTGGCTGGGCTTCTTCAAGTCATCTGACTCCCAAATAGACTTGGTGAAGGCTATGCTGTGCTGCAACCTGGCAAAAAACTTACCCAGCTTCAAGGCTTGCTGGTACAGTGCACCTTTGGTGGGGCATGCAGTCCCCTGGGGTAAGTGCAAGGGCGGTGGCACTGACTCCAGACAATAACGTATCATTAATAAACTGAATTTCATTTTGCTAAAGTATGTTAAGTTTTGGACATGCCCAAAACACATTTAATCAAATCTTCATGTCCCCAGTCACGTCTCCAGCATGCATACATTTCTATAAATAATTGATAGTTTATGAGGACTGGAGTAAGATACCATTGCAAATATATTTCAAATTCACTGAGATTACTTTCATGATGACATTTCCCCAGATCCATTTCCATTTGTGAATACTCAAACCAACATGTAAAACTCTTCCCTATTTTTTGCATAGCATAAAGGAGAAATATTTAAACTTAATAAACATTAGTAAACCTTACCTATTGTTCTGCTAGAAATATGATTGTCACTGGTTACAGATTTGAAAGTGGGCTTTTGGTCATAAACTGTTATGGTTTCTCAATAAAGTAATAATGCCTAATGTGGGGGGGGGGGCTGAGAAAAGTTTTTTTTTAATTCTATTTATCATAGTGATTTAACAGTAAAGACCAGGAAGCAGTAGACTGTAATCTTTCACATTTATCTTCAAGTAAGGACACATAGAATGTTAAATATATGGCATCTTGAGAACTGTATTTTTCATTAGGGTTGTCCACTCACTGGAGTAAAAAAAAAAAAGTCTGGTCTAAGGGATAAGTCTATCCCCTCCCACAACTTTTAAAGCTGTAAATAGACATCACTGGCATTGTCTATTCACAGCTTAAATCCTACCCCTGATCTCTAGAAGGTCCCACCCAAGACCTAACACAAGTACTAACATTTGATTATAAGACTTGGCAATTCTAATTTTGATGTTCATGTATAGGTTAACTCAGGGAATATCAGGCATTTGTTGCAGTCTGCCTTTTGGCTTCCTTGTAGATAGCATGAGCTAATATCTCCAGGATTACATTGTGGCTGCTCCAAAAAAGAAAGGGGGGGAGCATGAAAGCTAGGCATACACTTCTACACTACTGCTACTGTAGGGATGTAGACAAACAGCAGTCACTTAAGCTAATAATCTTGATTTGCTAAGAATCACAAAATCATAGTACAAAACTTGGACATAAAGGTTTGGAGTCTGAGGGACTACAATGACATTTGAGTCTAAGCATTTCCATGAACACAACCATAGATGTTATCTTGAGATGCTTCATACAACGTAGCCACTTTTGCTTCATGTTGAACAACCATTGTACCAATCCACCAGTCTTCTTGTAATAAAGAATTTGCAAGATATATTCCAAAATGAATTATTTTTACTGTTGTTTGATCTACAGAGTGCACTTTACTGACTCATTGTCTAGTCACGGATCCTGGAAGGCCTTTGTCTATTAGATTAAGGAGCTTTCTAGCATCAGATGTCTTCTCCTATATATGTAATTGCACAGTGATGAAGTCATTTCACAAGATTATTTGATAGCCTTTTAGTGTCCTTTGATATATGATAACTTAATACTACATACCCATATGAAAAACTTGAGAAAACTGAAAACAATAACCCTTGTGCTTATATTGGTTTCTACATAAGGTATTTTTCTTAATGCTAAGAATTTCATATCCAGTTAGAAGAAACCAGACAAGCATCAATGCATTTAAAACTAAGGAAGCGGATCTAGAAGTGTATGATACTATGGATGCTATGGCAGCAAAATACCCTTAGATGTTCACTTGGAAATACCTGGTTGTCATAAACTAGCACCAACACTCATAGGGTTATGGTAGATATGGAATTTAAATAATGTGCAATACAGTCTATATAAGTAAACTGTTGCAGATGTAGATTTAAGTGAAAAATACACATATAAAGTTTAAACAGTTAAGAAATGAGGAAAGAAACTGAGTGTGTACTTGCACAATAAAAGGACATATTATTCATATATTTGAAATATATGTATGAAATGCCTAAATGTATATATGCAGGGAAGCTGACATGAAAGCTCTACTCTACTTATTGCTACAGTAGGGATGTAGACATACAATGACTCAATGAGCTAAAAATATTGATTTGCTGAGAACCACAAGAACAGAGTACACATCCTCTCTTCCCCATAGGGTTGCCAGCCTGCAGGTGATGCCTGGAAATCTTCCAAATTACAACTCATCTCCAAATGACAGAGATCAGCTCCCCTAGAGAAAAAGTCTACTTTGCAGGGTGGACTCTATGGCATTATACCCTTCTGAGGTCCTTCCACTCCCCAAACCCTGCCCTTCCCTAGCTCCACCCCAAATCACCAAGAAATTCCCATCCTGATTTTAAAAAAAATCCAGCTACATGTCTAGAGCCCTCAGTTAATTAACTCCAGCATCATGTGCAGTTATTCCTGCCCTTAATCCTGTCTTGTGGTACATTGTACTCTAGAGTACATTGACCAAATGATGGAGTGATTGGTAGAACTGAAATACATTCCAGAAAAGAAGATGAGATTGGATGTATACCCACCCTTCACTACCGGAAAGAGTTTCAGAGCGGCTTACAATCCCTTTCCCCTCCCCTCCCCTCCCCTGTGAGGGAGGTGGGGCTGAGAGAGCTCTCTTGAGAACTGCACTTGAGAGAACAGCTCTGAAAGAACTTATGACTGACGCAAGGTCACATCAGCAACTGCATGTGGAAGAGTGGGGAATCAAACCCAGTTCTCCCAGATTAGAGTCCATGCTCCTAACCGCTACACCAAACTGGCTCTCGTAGTCAAGTAAAGTGTATCCTTGGGAAGGGAAAATGCTGGTTAATATTAATCATGTTAATGCTGGTTAATATTAATCAGTACCAAGATTTCCCTTAATGTCACATAAATCAGGAGTTCAGAATTCAACCAGATATCATCTGACATTTTAGTTCCTTGGAATGTTATGTGTCAGTGTAGAAAGCATACCAGTATCCTCTAAACTGGGCCTATATGCCCCCCTCCTGCCCAACACTCACTTTCCCCCTGCTCACTATTGCTTGTATGCCAGGACACTTTAGGGAAAAACAAAATAAAAAACCAAATCACTAAGGCTGATTTCGTACTAGAGCTGCCTCGATGTTGCGCCGCCGTTTGCCCCGATACTATTGGTCAATTTCACGCCTGAAGCCGCGGGGCTGCATTTGACCCGCGGCTTCGCCCGATTTCCTCCGCAGTCTCGTGATCCTCAAAAAACAGGATCATGAAACTGCAGGGGAAATCGGGCGAACCGCGAGTCAAAATGCAGCCCCGCAGCTTCGGGTGTGAAATTGACCAATAGTATCAGGGCAAATGGCGGCGCAACATCGAGGCAGCTCTAGTGTGAAATCAGCCTAAGAGTCTGATCTGGGGGGAGGGGGGGCATTGTTCCAGAGTCCCAAAATACCAATCAGACCCTGAGCCACTTTCAATCTCTTGATGTTTTTCCTTGATAAAGGAATTAAACTGTGTATTGTTCATCTGTCTTGAACAAGACAATATGGTTTCCTGCTGTATATTTAAGTATCCCTTCACACGTGATCTACCATGGATAAGCCTTTAGGGTTGCCAGTCCCCAGGTGGGGGCTGGAGATCTCCTGGAATTACAACTGATCTCCAGACTACATAAATTGCTTATTTATTTAATATTATTTATTTACTTAAAACAGTTATTCCACTTCTCCTAGAGAAAACAGCTGCTTTGGTAGGTGGACGACATGGCATTATGCTCTACCAAGATCCCTCCACTCCCTCAACCCTGTCCTCTCCAGGCTCTACCCTCAGATCTCCAAGTGTATCCAAACCCAGGGTTGGCAAACTTACCAGACTCCTATCTTGTGGTACACGGTGTTCCAGACTCCACTGACCAAGTGGTGGAGGGACTGGTGCAACTGAAAGTCATGCCTTATGGCAGATATGGTCTGGCATTTTGGTTCCTTTGAATATTATATGACAATGTAGAAATCATATCAGTAGCCCCTAAGCCAGGCTCCTAGGTCCCCTCCTGCCATATAGCCCATTTTCTATCTAGACTGCATTCTAAGCTACTGTCTTAAACGACGTTTAGAAATATTGGCACTGATCTGAAAGATGATAAATATTCAACAGCATTCCTTCTTACCAAGTATATCAAACCCACTTTATATGTATACAAGGGAAGCAGTTCCCGTACTACTGAGGCAACATGAGAAGAAGCCCTTAGAGTGAAAAAAATAACGTAGATACTTCTGTACACAAGAGAAACGTCTTGTAGTCAGATTCAAGGAATATATTGCATGTGAATACACTAATTTAAAATGAATGGCAAACACGCCCATAGTAAATTACAGTGGGTGAGGTGATGGGCGGGGGAAGATGATGACTGCCCTTTCAGTCCATCTACAGGCAAATCTTTCTGCAAACCTTGGAGAGGAATCAAAGTGGAAAACAGCACCCTAACATCTGCTGCAAGTCATCCATGGAGATGGCTCCTAGAGGCAGATGATGCTACCATAAACTTGCTCAGGCCATGGATATACAGCACTTTCATCTCTGTGATCTTTTTAAAAATTCCTATTTCTTCTGTACTGAAATGTGTTTCCTCTATGTTTGCATTTAAAATATCATCACTGATGGTTCCCCATGGGGGTGTTAGACCTCAATGACTGTTAGAGAAGACAAAACTGTCTCCCCACTTCCATTAGATCATGAAATCTGCAAATATCATGTGATAAATTACTAGCATTTTCCTTCCGCGCATTTAGGGATAGAAGTGATTAACAAATATGAATAAATAATACTACTTTAGTGCTATGTTTGAATTTGAATATTCTTCTATAGTTAAACAAACAGAAACAACAACAGAGAACTATCTTGTACATTACAGATACTAAAAATTATTCCACCTTTTGACTTTGGCTTCCATCTTGTGTTTTCCAAATATTGGGTATGCTATGAACATACTTGAGAGATTTCAGACCCAAGAACTCAACAGCTGTATTTGGGTTCCTTTGGGTTATATTTAATGCTGTATGTACAACCACGATTAATACTAGCAATAGAATAATCTGGCCAAAGGCAATGACATAAAAAAGGTTCTCTTATTAGAACTAAATTTCAATGTTTGTGTTCCATTAAATAGCTTGCATTCTCTTCTCTCCAGCTACTATTAGTCAATACCAATCTCAATGCTGATTGCTGTTCCCCTGTGGCTATTTTCTGTCTATACATTGTTGGAGAACATAATGGTATCATGTGTATATGGCTAAATACGAAGTTCGCAAATAAACTAGTATCTGCACACTCTGAGAGGGGGAAATTGCAAATCCAAATTAGAAAAAAAAATTGTAATAATTCATCTTTTAATATTTCAGGTTTGCTTTCACTGCAGTCTTAAGGAGAAAATCCAACACATGCCAGATGACAACTGAGAACTAATCCCTTTCCTGCAGTCTATTTCTTTTTTATGAACTGCAAAGCAAGGTCCAAGAGACAGCCTCTGATGCATCTGAAGTCCAGTACATGCCTTTCAAACCTAATCAAGAGGGTGCAAAAATGCATATAGAAAGATGAAAGTGCCTTTGCCTTTGTAACATATGGCAAAAAAGCAGGAAAAGACTGAAAGAGATGTTCCATAGGGGAAGGTTAAGTCTGATGCTAATGCTTATTTAAAATGGTGACAGTCTGGAGTAGTGAAGCCTTGCTGGGCTGCTTTAATTTCTCTCTGGAATAGCTCTCTCCCAACCTTCTGCAGCACATCAAAGTCTCTGGAGCTCAATTAAAATTGGATTATATTGAAATGCTCTATCTATGGGACTGTGTGCTCACTAACACTTTTCTTTCGGTAATACTCCAGATGACAGTTGCCCATCCCAATTTACACAGTTGTCATAGAGACCACAAACTAAAGCAGCAGTAACTAACAATACAAAGGAAAGGTAAGTGCTCAGATTTCTATGAATGAAGGGGTTGGCTTTCAGCTACATTGGATATACCACAAGCCGTTAAATGCAGCAAACATAAAAGGCTGTAATATGCCAAGCAGTTTGGCAGAAATAGGCAAAGTAAATGAGTCCAGTAAAGAATTTCATTTGTGTCTCGATAGCAACCCTGTAATTAGACAACCATTTTGTGAGCAGCCATTCTTCCACTATTTAAAATATCCAAAATTAATAGACTCTCTCTAAGGATCACAAGTGAAGGTTGTATATATAGATGATAGCTAGCAATGTGTAAATTGAAGAAGTCAATAATTAGTTTCTAATTACCAGTTTAACATGGTTAGAATGATGACTAGGTACAGTATTATAATAAAGGGATTATTCAGTTATTTTTCTTAAAAAATGGAAGAACTTGCTTCCATGTGAATATATAAAATGGGAATGCCTTTGTACAATTGCATGCAAACTGTATACAAAAAGAATTATACATTTTGTCAGCAACATACCCAATGAGAAAATACAGAGGTATTTATCATACATACTTATTTTTAATTGGCGTTTATACCCTGGCTCAGGTCAGGTAAGTAAATATCATTCAAAACTAGATGGGCATTATTATATATAATAATCATCATGCTATCCAGTGAAGAGCTAAAGCTAAAAATAAGGATATAATACATCTTAAGATGACATATTGAATAGTTGTGGCCAGTTTAAGAATAAAAGCAATTTATCAATCTGAAAATCTTGTATAGTTTTGTTATGCTGCCTCTAAGGTTGCCAAATGAAAAAGAAAACCCAATTCAGGCACTTCTGAAAAAGCAAAATACTGCTGTGAAGACAGCTTATGTTTCTGGCAGTGCCACAGAGATATACATTTGACAGTGTAGATTGCTAGTAATGATATCATGTTCCCATGTAAATGGCATGTTTTTGGCACCATAAAAACTCACCGCTTTTCTGGTAATTGGCTTACTGAGCATCTCAAGGTCTCCTGCCCCCTCCCCCCATTCTTGTGCTGATCACCATGGAAATGAACGATGATTGTTAGTTTACTATATATCTCTTTTTTTCTTTGAAGCCCTGGGTAAGCATGCTCTTCACTCTCTAGGGGAGACCATGTTAGGATTTTGAAGCAGCAACAAGGCAGAGAGCATAAAGTGCAGGCCAAAGGGGAAGGAAGCAAAAAAGTGTCAGAAAATCTAAAAAGTGCACAGATCAAAATTTGTCAAAACAAGGCCTGGGTTTAAACCAACAAGAAAGGCCCTACAGCTTGGGCCTTGACAAAGCATGGCTTTTTATTTATTTATTTATTTTAAGCCCAGCTGTAGAAAACACCATCTAATGAACCTGTCTGGGGCCGCTGTCCCCATCCTGTCAGGCATGTCAGGAAATGACAAGCACCGGGGACAGGCCGCCGCCAGTCATAGACAGGCCTGCCAGCTGGAGAGTTCAGCCCCAATCTAATCAAACCACCAGAAAATAACTTTTCATGCTTTCAGCCTGAAAAAATGGGCTCAAGGAAAAAAGGGGGGGGCCCTGAAACAATGCTATTTGGTTCAATTACATATGGTTCTCCAGACACAATTTTTTTTTTAAAAAAAGAACTTACCAGCTCACGTGTTTTATGCTAATTCATATTAACAGGGCCTTGAGCTATCTTCACTAACATAGCTGCAGCGGTTCACCAGCATAATAAACCATAAGTACACAACCTCTATTTCTTCTGTGCATAATGATTCCTGATTACTGAAATCCAATAAAAAGTCCAATGTTTTCTATTGCACATTTTAAAATAATATATCTCAAAGAATAACTTGTCATTGTTATGTTTTATTATGATGTCACACTTTGTTTTATGCGAAGTGTGGCTTTTTGAAAACACTGAACCTACAGATCCGTTAATTACACTGGAGACTTCCACTCTCCACCGCAGAGCAGGAAAACTTTCCTGGGCTAATGACTATTTACCTTTAGTAACAGAAGCAAAAGTTCTTCTCCTGCCATCCTCATGTCATTCGTAATGTCATTACTAAACTTCATATGAAACAAACAAAAATTACATTAAATACCCTGCAGTAAATAGCCATTTTTTAATTACGAGGAATAAGTTCTGCAAAAAGGTAATGTGAGATAGTACTATATTACTAAAAATTGTATCGCCTTACCTCAAATTGAAAAAAAGGTTGTCGTCCTAGGACAACATTCAGAATTCGTTATGGAAGTATGCTACACTAGACAAAGTTGCTGTAAAACATTGCAGATTCTTTCCATGCAATTAAGAAATTATATTTCAAAAATACTGAGTCTGAGCTATCAAACATTAAATATTTATGTATAAATACCTGCCTATCTTTTCCCTTCACTTTTCTTTCCTTTTGTGTCCTATCTTTTTTGGTGGTAAGCTTGTCTTATTTTACTGATGTAAGCCATTTTGGGAGACCATTGTTTGGAAAGTGGGATATAAATACACTGACCTAGCCTGGCCTCCTTGTACTTATGTATTATATTTAAGACTAGAAGATTTAACAGAATTCATCAGTGGATGCATACATTAACATTGCCCCATGCATTAAAACTGAAACAAGACAGGGGTCAATTCTAATAGCTTTGGGGAAAGTTAAATAAATGTTTTGCTTATTTGATGATGCAGTTTTGGTTCCATTATGTCATTTTAACAGGGAATAAAAAGGGAAATACCCAGAGTGGCCTTTCCACAAAGAGTGATAGCTTTTGTTTATTGAACTGTAAGTAAGCTGGTTCCATCAGTACCTCATACAGCTCTAAGCCCCAGGAAAAGGGATATACATGTGTGTGTGCGCGCACACACACGCACATATAAAATCATATCATATAAATCATAAGCCATCAAATACAAGTTCCCACAGGATCTTTCCATCATTCTTTTCATTGCACATAATTATCCCCTGAGACCTAGTAACTGAAAAAGTGGTGGCAGATATGCTTTATCAATTGGGATTCATAACTATTTGCTGTCAGCAGTGGAATTGGTTAAAGACTCTTGTCTATTTTAAAGATTCAGGAGAGAATGATGCTGTTCTGATTACAGCCCAATTCTGGTTTCCTTCTCTGTAACTTGCCATCTTCTTTCTGCTTCTGCTTTCATTGTACCTCTCCCTCTCTAATACACTTTGGTCATACCACTTCCAACGATTTTGCCGTCACCTATCCACAAT
>NW_015161964.1:216266-264783 GCF_001447785.1 Gekko japonicus
TCAAACTGAGTTCACAACTGGGTTAAATTAATCTCTGCTCTATGTGCCTGTGTTTGGAATAGTAGCTGTTTGGATAATGGACCAAGGTTTGGAGTGAAAGAAACATGCATATCACTCCTGTTCTGCAATCACTCTATCGCTACCTATTAATTACTAGGCTCAGCTTAAGGTGCTGGTTCGCACCTACATAGCCCTTTATGGCCTAGGGCCCACCTGCCTAAAGGACTGCCTCCCCTGATATACCCCACCATGAAAGCTGCACTCACCAGAGCACAACATTCTGAAAGTGCCACCATGCAAAGAGGCCAGATCAACAGCTGCCTGTACCTGAGTATTCTCTGTTCTGGCTCCCACCTTGTGAACAGCCTACCTGAAGAAGTCAAAAAGGTTCCTATGATTCCATCATTTCACAAAAGATGTAAAACAGAATTATGCAGGACAGCATTTTTATAAAGGGAACAGGAATGTGGCAAAATTGGAAGTGTGCAAGAGGGCACTTCTTATATTGGGAACAGAGTTGTAACTTAAGCCATTTGTGAACATTTTTAAGTGGTTTTCTTTTTTCCTCTCTAGTCCTACTGGATTATTTACAGTGTATTATACTGTTTTTATTTTGTTCTTCTCCTATGAAGTAATCTAATATTGCACCGTTTATTGCCTAATGATGTCATCTAGTTTTAGCACATTGTTTATTGTATGTATTATAATGGTCATTATGGCATTGTTTTTTATAATTCTGTAAGTCACCTTGAGACTCAATGTGAAAGGCAGATGACAAACGAAGTAAATAAAATGAACACAATAAAAAGGACAAATTAACATGTAGTTCCTTGCTTTTGTTGTTTTAATAAAATATCCCAGAGATTCTTTTGGCCCAACTAGAGAAAAATATAGGTACATGTATTTTTGGCCTAAACACAGCTTGCAACAGATACATTTTTAGGGAGGAACTGGACAAAAGGAAAGACTTATGAAATCTCTTCCTCCACCCACATCAATTTTCCCTTCAAATCACAGCTTCTGAGGCTGTGTTCTATGTACAGAAATCTATAAAAAGCATAACGGAACATGTATGTGTAATTTCTGCAGTTCCAATCCTATTATATTGCTTATTGGACATCCCCTCCTGTTGATGGCATAATGCTTACACTGTGTAATGTGCCTGGAGTGTCAATGAGAAAGGCTGACTATAAACAAGGTAAATAAATAAATAAATAAATACAAGGTTTCATTTTGGTCACCACACCTCAAGACTGACATGTAAAAATCAGAAAAATGCCCATAAAGAGGGGCAAAATTATTAGAAGTCTGAAAATATAACCTGAGAAACTATTTAGTCTTGCTTTGTTCGGGAAAACAATAAACAAAAACAAAAAATGGGACAAAATAATAGTCTTCAAGGACACACAGTCTCAGGGAAAACATGGATCAGTTTCTTTTCTGGTCTATTTCAGAAAAGTTAAGGAAAGGTCTCAAACAAAAATTGATTTCCTAGCATGAAGGAGGAAAGTTCTAAATATAAAATAATTTCCAAACACTGAAACAGATTGCCTGTGCAGCAGATTTTATATACGTGGTGTAGAACATTAGTCGTCATATGCTTTATGGGTTTGGTTTAGGTGTGTTTAGTTCCTGAGAGGAGTCATTTGTCTAGATAAGGGTACACAGTCTAGCATGTGTTTGGCTTGATGGTGCATGAAGATCCTGCCATGGTTTCAGTCCAAAAGTGATTTTCTGCTCATGCATTTCCTCCCGCTGCTGCAACCTACTGAGCTTCCCAAAATGCTCCTCCTTGGAGACTAAAGTGTATGGAGGAGGGTGAAGTGGGAGTTTGCAGTGGGAAGGAAATTAGGGGGGAAACCACCCTTTTTCTGGAAGAAAAAGGCCTTTGAATTCAAACCCCATATCTATATTTCTATGCTTCCAGAAAAACACAGATGTCATAACCAATTAAATAATAAGAACAATAACAGATAACAAATAATGCTTTTACTACCTGGTCAGATGTACATAACATGACATGTACATAACATCTCATAAAAATCACTTTTTACCACTGGAATGGTTCTGGTTCTCTAAAGAGAAGAAAACTGCTAGATTGCTGCTTTCAAGTCCAGGATATATTCTGTTTAGTGAACATATGAATGGGAATTTCCCCAGCTTCCTGTCACTTTCATGAGAAAAATATATTTTAAATATTTTCTTCTTTTTGTTAACTATAAATTCTAAAGTTATAAAATTGTGGAAATAAGACATGAAAAAATGTCAGAAGATTAGCCATGTTAATGTATAGTAGCAAAAGCGTTGCTGCATCTTACTGACTTATATTTATTTATAATATTTATACCCCGTCTTTCTCATTTAGCCCGAGACACTTTGAACATTACCAAAGTCTACATGACACAATTAACAACATAACTGTAAGAAGAGTGACACTGTTTTGACTCCACTGACATTGATGGACATAGAAAGGTCTATCTCTGCTTAGGACTGCACTGTAAAATGAGCAAAAATATTTATTTCCATTCACACAGGTCACTGAGGAAAGCAAAACAAAATAAATCACCACCCAGCAAAAAGCAATATATTTTGCCTTAAAACTGCCCCTTCTAGAAAAGCCGTCTGCAAAATAATGGTTGTACCAGACTTACAAAAAGCCAACAGCATTGGAGCTTTCCACTCTGCCACTGGCAATTCATACAGCGGAAACAGGTGAAAATGCCTGGGAATGGCAGAGACAGAGGACACTCTATGCAATGGGGGGAGTGAGAGGAGGAACTGCAGTGAAGAACACAGCTGGACCACAGGCTGACACAGGTTTATAGTGGCATGAACTTTCACAGTGGTTCTTAACCTTTCATATCTTATGTCCCACTGACCACTCTATCAAAGAAATTGGGTTCCACCATGACAGAAACAAAAAGCCCACTTTTCCTGTGTTTATAGGCATTCTGTTATTATATTTGTGTACGTGTGTATAAAAAATGGAATACCATATATATACCATATATATGGTGTCCAGGGCTATTGCCAGTGTGTTAAAAGGCCACAGACAGATAATCCAGATAAACCCTACGTCTCTAAGCCACTTCTGCATCCCACTGGTGGTATACATCCAACTGGTTGAGAAGCACTGGCCAATATTATCATATTGTCAGCAAGCTGCCAAAGGTTCTTATTGTTCCTATATGCATTCTGGTACCTGAGTTTGGCAATGTACCCATCTCTGTATTTCCCCCCCCCTCTATAAACGTCCGCTCATATACCCATGCGCATATATTCATAGTGGTTGCATTCTTGTTAGTCTACGCCAGCCATGCCTGCTGTAACGTTATCATTTCCAAGGTCACAGGTGGTGAAGAGAAGAAGTCTGCTTTGCTTTGCTTTGGTTTTAATGAGTAGAAACTGTGGGAAGCGTTTTGTAGTGATAACACAGTTGCTGTTGCTTTCCCAGGAGTTTTGGGCACGTAAACTGCTTTTTGGGCGCGAGCGGGAACCATGTCTATTGGCTGTATTGATTATGAATTTGCTTTAACCTTCCCAGCTCGATGAGCTAGCGTTATTCTGAACAGTGATTCTGTTCAGTGACTCATGGCTTCGATAAAGTAATCCCTTTCTATAAGTGTGTATTCCGTTGAATTGCTGTGGGACCTGACACATATGCCTAAATGGCACATAGAGAAGATATGTGGTATCTAAAAGTCAAGTTAACAGGTAAGAATTAAAAACAATAGATCCCTTCCACTTAGTAAGAGTCCCCATCCAAATGGACAAAGGCTGTTACTTTGTGGAAGAGAATCTTTAAATCCAAACCAATGAGAACAGAGAACGTACAAAGCAAAATCTTAGTACTAGGGTACTAAGTATGTTAGAAAGAGGAATCAATTTATTAGGGTGGTGCAAATCCATTCACAATATCTGTTAATAATTCAAACTGAAATGTAATCACTGTTTATGATCACAGGTATGAACAACCAAAGGTAAGACATCCCTTTCTTAGTTACCATGATTTGACAGCTATTTAATTTATGACATTTTTTCCTATAAAGAGAAACCTTCCATGTCGGAAGAACTATGTATGCCATGCTAAATTTATTGCGTAGGTTTGTTGTGATAGTTCATAAATATATGGGTTGTGCAATTCCATCTGACAAACCCTACTTGGTCAGGGTCAGCATCAGGAGACAGCAGCAGCAGCAGTAGCAAGCATGTGCTATTATCAGAGAAAGAGGTTTTGTATATTTGTACAAGGAAGAAAATGTTTATGGGTAGCCTAGGAATTGCCAGCATAAGAGCACGTTTGCTCCAGTCCACTAACAAATTTAGAAAACTACTCCATACTTCCAGAGTCTGTCTCTGGCACCTCTGTTTTGATCGTGCCCTCTGCAGCCACAGCCCAACATAGATTTTACTTTCTTTTTATCACTTTGCACTTTTATCCTGTTGGAATATACAAGGTCTATAGTCCATCTACTTGAAGAAGATCAGAAACACAGCCTATAGGAGACAGCTAAAGGACTGCTAGTTAGCATAGCTAGATTAGGGACTTCCCACAATTCCAAATTATGTCCTTCCTCTCTCCTGATTGGCTCTTTGGAGTCTTCCTGTTCCAACTGAGATCTCCCCCTTTGTTCCTCTCTCACACAACAGTTACTCAGTTAGTTAATCCTCTCGCCTTCTTTTCTGTTCTATTAGAGTTTATTTCTTCTTTAATGAACCGAGTTATTTTCTTTAAACAGTCGGTGCTCTGTTCCTCTGTATGTTTAACTTCTGTCAACATAACCCACCCTCCCACAAGGATATCAGGATAACATACATGATCCTTCCACTTTATAAGATGACAACAAGCCTGTGAGGTAGATCAGAGAGAGTGACTGGTTCAGGGTCACCCAGCAAACCTCATGCCTGAGTAGGGATATGAACACAGGTCTTCCAGTCATTTTCTGACACTTTATACCACACTGGAGCTTAGCAAACTTAAACCACTGACATTGTTCGCTTAAGGATGTTTAACTCACTATTGGTCTTTATATGGTAATTCAAAGGCTAGTTTGCTTTGGATTTTAGGGCCTATACAATCTACCCTTGAGTTGTAATAGATTTGACTGTTGGATGTATTCCTCAGTGGGATTCTGTTCTCCAAGTGGATAATAAAATACCAATAGTGGAAACAATGGAATGGAAGTAGCTACAAGTGAATGGGGGGAAAGTCTGTTTTATTTTATGGCTGAAAGATGAACCAGGCACACAAATTAAAGTATCATTTGAAGGGGTTAAATATCATTTATGTGTACCATATTATTTTCTAGGAGTCTATATCTCTATTCAAACTTGTAATGCTCTGCTTTGTCATTAGCTTACATATTGGTGTCTTACAGTGGCATTATTCAATTCATTTCATTCATCTAGAAGCAAAGAAAGCTCTGACCTGCTGACCCCAATTTTCACTTAAAGAAACAAATTTCTTTTTGCAAACAAATTCAATTTTTCTCCTGTCAACCTTTACCCTTGCTTTAAAATATTAACCTTTTTTCCATTAAAGCAAGCAATCAGATTTCTACTATCCAAATTTAACATTAATCTCTACTTTATAGTCTGTTGAGAATCATACCTTCATTTTGTCTAGATACTTTTAACACGATAGAAGCAAGTGCACAATCCAGCACATACTGGAAACATGTGATTTTCTGTGAAGATATTAATTTAAAATGTATTACATTTTAGTTTTTATGCTAGAAAAAAAATCAGCTAGAGGACAGGGCTCTGCAATGAGGAAGGAAAGTAGGCACACAAAGACAAGTTGCACATGAAAATTTTTTGACTTTGATTCAACAGAGTGTTTCTCTAGGCAGAAGGATTTCCACCCACAAAGCAGGATTTTTTTTGCCTTTCTCTGGGGTCTCAGGAGCAGCATTTCAGAAGGCATTTGGGACTGAAAATGGAGGGGGAGGCAAGAAAGGAATGGTCTGCAGAGAGAAATCCCTCTGCCCATGGATCTAAGACATGTTTTGGAAGGCCCATCTTTAACATTAAGCCATTTTTTTTGTGGCAGCAGATTATAGAAGTTTCCCCCCCTGCCTACAATCTCCCCACCGTCTTCTACCATTTCGGGAATGGGACTCAGAGTGTAGGAAAACAAATAAGTTATATTTCTAACCATTTAGTCCAACAAGCACTGACTTTAAACACATCAGTAACTGCTTCAGCTATCAGTTCTGATGAATTTAATGCATATTATCATCATACTCTGGTACTTGCAACAGAACTATGGAAATGAATACATAGCTAATTTTTGAATACTGTTTATTTTAAATCAATTTTGAAAGAGAGCTAAAGGATTCATTCAGAGAAACTCTGTGGGTGTGCCAGAACTTTAAATATTCCTCTTTCTACATACCAGTTATGTAGGGTTGCCATCTGCAGGTTGAGAAATACCTAGATATTTGGGGAGTGGAACCTGAGGAGGGTGGGGTTTGGGGAGGGGAGGGACTTCAATGGGGTATAATGCCATACAGCCCACCTTCCAAAGTGGACTTTTTCTCCAGGTGAACTGATCTATGTCACCCGGAGATCAGTTGTAAACCCAGGAGATCTTCAGCCACCACCTGGATGTTCAAGCCACAAATGGACCACAGTGACTAACCAAAGGTTGCACCCCATCAATGTTCACTGGGGGAAAAATTGATTCTATTCCAATTACAGTCCACAAACTTGCTTCTTCTTTTGTTCCTTTATTTTACATCAGGCAGTGCTGCTGTTGCTGCTTCCAGACAATTGCCATGCCACTACGTATTTCCTAGGTAAATATTCCGTTTCCCCCAGTGCTTTGTCAGGTCGCTTTTTTATACATGGAGCTGATGCTCTAAGCCTCCTACTCAGAGTTAATCTTGTGTTTCCCTTTGGCATCTGGTGGCTCTGAGAGGGGGAAACAGAATAGTTACTTAGGAAATCCGTAGTCGCATGGCAATTTTCTGGAAGCAACAGCAGCAGCACTGCATGATGTAAATTAAAGGAACAAAAGAAGTAGCAAGTTTGTGGACTGTAACTTGGAATAGAATCAATTTTTCACAGTGAACATTGGTGGAGTGCAGCCACCTGGAGGTTGGCAACCCTACACCTATGCAACCTTAAAAAAATCTGCTCCAGAAAGTTGGGGATTTGACAGACTGGTATCTGATATAGCACAACGGGCTGCATTTGGCAGGAGAAATCATGAAAGCCTAGTATTGCATGAAACATTTTAGGGTTTTGCATGAGGATTCCAGCCATTATCACCACAAGCACATGCTGTATCCTCTAGAATTCTGTTAGTCACATCTACCTACTGAAATGAATTTCAGTCCTTGAGCAAATGCTCTTTCAATGTTCATTAAAATGGCGCAATGCCAGCCACCCCATAGATCACATTTATATTTCAATAATTTGGTTTTCATTGTATCCATGTTAGAGGAACCCCTCTGGAAATCTGTAGGTGGTAGAAAGGAAAAGTACAGAGAATGATTCATCCATCCCCACAAGCACCAAGTACTCAGTGATTACAAATACAAACAGTGCTGGATGAGGAAAAAACAAAAGATTTCCATCTCATACCCTGCCAGGATGTCACACCTTAAGGGTGTGTAACATCTCCACAGCCAAAAGGTTAGACAACAGTTTCCTCCTATTGACTCAGGAAGGCCAAGACTAACATTATGCAGTCTCAAGGTGCAAGGAAGAAGGTCTCTGTTATGTTTCGGTCCTTGCTCAGGGAGGGTCAAGACATTTATTTATTTTAACCTGTCTTTCTCCCCAGTGGGGACCCAAAGTGGCTAACATAATTCTCCTCCCCTCCATTTTTATGCTGACAGTGTGTGACTGACCCAAAGTCACCCAACAAGCTTCCATGCCAGAGTGGAGATTTGAACTTTCACCTTTCACAACTTAGTCCAGTATTCTAATCATGACACTTTGTTGGCTTTCACACCATGCTGGATCAAGCCATGAATGATTTAGATCTTTACCTAGGGACTCCATCTTATCCACATGACCAGGGACAATGGGGAGAAGTCCTAACCCTGAGGACTAAGGTAATGATGAATACTGCAATGTCAAGAATTACTAGCCTATCCTAGTTAAAAATCATTTAGGATAAGTACCAACTATAGGATGAGAGGATTGTGTTTTTTCACCTTTTCTTTGTATCCTTGCTCAGCCTGATGCTTAAACAGACCAGATCTACTGTTTTATTTCTGTGTATTAAACTTCCTTATATTTTGAATGCTCTCAGCCTGACCTCTGTAAATATGCAAGCCTATTTAGTCTTGCAATCTAAAGAGTGGTAAAAGGGAGAGGCAGCAGGTGAGCTCACTTTCCTGAGAACCAGTTTGGTGTAGTGGTTAAGAGTGCGGATTCTAATCTGCAAGAACTGGGTTTGATTCTCCACTCCTCCACATGTAGCTGCTGGTGTGACCTTGGGTCAGTCACAAGTTCTCTCAGAGCTGTTCTCTCAAGAGCAGTCCTCCAAAGAACTCTCTCAGCCCCACCTACCTCACAGGGTGTCTGTTGTGGGGAGGGGAAGGGAAAGGAGACTGTAAACCTCTCTGAGACTCTGAGTGAAAGGTGGGGTATAAATCAAATCTCTTCTTCTCTCTTCTCTCTCTGAGTACGATAGCTTGAAATTGCAAAGGCTTGTAGGAGTGAAGCGGAGAATGTAGCTACTAGGTGGAACCTCTAAATAGCCATGTTCAAAAATTGATTATGGTCATAGACCAGCAGAATAAAACTTACATGAATAGTGTGGCTACCAGAACATATATACAATCTTCCACTCAATCAAAAATGTGTTATCCAATCAATACTGTACCTCAATAGACTCTGGCAGCTGCGCAGAATCTAGCAATTCTATCTGAGGTTTCAGATTCAAGTAAATAGCCATGCAGATATTGAGTACTAGCAGGAAATATTTTCAGATTTGCTCATGGCAATGGTTACCACCCTTTGAGGAGCGTGATACTCCTGGGGAATAAAGAAAAAAGGAAGAGGTGTGTGAAGACCTGGGATGGCCACAGGGTCTTCCAATCCCCCTGGACAAGAGGGAATGGAGCTTGTGAGTTTATTCCTTCACAATTAGAAAACACAGTTTTATCTAATTTATAGAGTTCTGGCTTTGTTTTCACTTTCACTGAAATGAAGTTCAATCATACAAGCCTCCAGGAAAGGCAGCAATGTGTTTCTGGCCCTGCTATGACCAAGTGTATATTGGAATTCATCACCAAAACTGAAAATCATTAACATCAAATTCATCACTTTGAATATAAAAGTCCGTATTATTTATTTTTTAGATTTGTAGACTCCTTCTTAACAAACTTGTTTATTCCAGCTTTTCCTTTGTTCTCATATGAAATGGATTCTATGTGATAAAATGGAGGAGGAGAACTACAATACCAGTAACTACTTATTGTATTTCTTCTTCTTTACATACGTCTTGAGGAATACAGCATCTCTACCTCCCACAGTAGAGTTAAGAGTAGTGCACAAAGAAATATTTTCTCACTACCCCAAAAGAACAACCAGATTATTGAAGTAACTTAATATTAAACTACTTCTTTTGAAATTGTTTCCAGTTTGGTTGGTACTTCTTGAGTACCAAGGAGCAGTAGCTTCCCATCTGAACTGCCTGAATATTATTGCTTTACAGATAACTTTTTAAAATACCATTTAAAACTATTTACAAAGAACCTCAATATTTCACATCCAGGCTCCTTATCATTCCTCAATGACTGGGCAGTGATTTCATCCATGATCAATCAAATTTAGGAGTAGGACTAAAATGGATCTCTTCCTTCAAGTCTTGCTTTGCAAATGTCATTCGCATTCATATTACAGAGCCCAGACTACTTCTATAGCAGAAGCAGCTCATCTAAGATTACCTGGTACCAGTTTGGGGGCTCTGTTGCTAAGGCACACACTAAAGAAAGGACTTCCCTCTTCTCCACCACACCGCATATAGAAGAGTTTCATATGAAATCCCCTTAAAAAAAGGAGATTGCAACAAAGAAAAAGCCTACAACTAGCTTTATGATGGCACTTTAGGAATGGGGTTAGAGAAACTGAGTGGTGTCTAAAAAGTGCCCTGTCAGTTTTCTGTATCCTCTTGCCAGCTGCATTAAAATGCGGCTCTGGGCAATTTTTTTGTCTGGAATTTCAGGAGCGCGGAGTACAAAAGAGCTGATGAGCAATGAATGCTTCACCCTTCCTCAATTAATCTTGTCTTTCTACCTTTGCTTTTGCTTTCCCTCTACATGAAGGTAATAATGACACCCTCATCCATTATCCTTTTATCCCTGTTATTCTCGTGAAATTGCTTAATAATATGTTACAGATTCGTCTTCACTCACATAATTCTTCCTGTCATTTGCAGTATATCATCCTGCAAACATACAGCCCACTTTCACTGGCCGTTCTTTGAAGATTATTGTCAGTGACATCTTGAGGATGCGTTTGGAATCTGGAGCATCATTTCCGTTGCGATGGGGAATTACACTGACTTATCTGTCATTGCCAAAAGCACAACAAGCAATTCAGTGTTAATGCAAAGGTAACACAGGTTTTTATCATGCCGCCAGAACAAGAGCTCTTGTGAATTTATGCTAATACGGCTCTTTTATAGTTTAATAACCTCCTCCCCTACTGGAAAAAAATATTCATGCATGCATGTGAAGTTGCACACACACACACACACACTTACACATACACAATCTGCTAGTTTGATAATCTGTGTCATGGTGTGGTAGGTAATTTGAAGATGATCCTCTTGTAATTATTTATTGCAAATCTTTTTATGACTCCTAATCTCATAGAGTTACAGCAGACTGTAAGTTTTATTAGATATGGAGAAGTAAGGAGAACAACCAGCTCTTATTGCTCTTGGCTAAAATTAACAGTAACATCGTTCTCACACCACTATTTCTGTTCCTTTTTTTCCAAAATAAGCAAAGCATTAAAAAAACAAGTCACCATTATTTTCTTTCCTCATCAAGAGATCAGCAGTACTACAAGCGAGCAATTTTCCTTGATCCAGGGTGGCATTCCAGAGGGACCAAGGCTATCCAGTGTGCATGCCAAATCTGACAACACATGACAAGCCGGTCGGCGTGCAGTAATTTGACTAATTATACTGGATTAGAGCATATTAATGCAAGCTGTTTTCTCCAGAGCTAATGACCTGCTGACTGGGTTCTGTAAGGCCCCACTAGGTCTACAGACAGCTAAAAAACAAAACCCTGCTTTCTAAGCCCTCGTCATTTCACATCAGCAAATGAGTATATCAAACTACTGAGCAGCAAAATGTAAGCGACATTTTGTCTGCTACAAACCCATGTATCCTCCCCAACTTTCTCCCTCAAGGGTTTCTTTGATACAAAATTAAAATCTGCTTTTGGGTATCTAAAAAAGTGTCCAGAAATCGAGGAAGAATTTGCTTTCTAGATTTTTTCCACTCAAAAGAAATGGGAAAGGAATTGAATATGCTATACTACCATTATATAACTACTTGACGAGATTATAGTCTATTCCTTAATTTTTACATGATATGGATACCCTGATATATTAATTCACAAAACTTTTCTGCTATACTTGGTGAGTACAGTTTTTTCCCTTTCCTAGAGGTTAATTCTTTGCAAATTGTTGGCCATGTATAATCTACTAGATATATTTTTCTGAGTATTCGTGTGTGTATGTATGTATATATATATATATATATATATATATGAGCATTAATTAAAGGTAACATTACACACACACATACACACACTACTAACAGTCATTTATTCTAGTTATCTTCATAAATAGTATTCAACCTTGGCTTCATTTTAAATTGTAAACTATTTTAATAAGTATATTTTGCCGTACTTGTAGGAATTTGACATTTAAGAGTTTGAAAAACATGTTCTGCATACAGAATTGTGGGTCTGGGTCAATGTTCTCTCTAAGCTGTGGAGTCTTGTGAGCAAAAATTCTGCTTTGTGAGCTACTGGCTATTAAAGTTGTGAGCGAGCAATTTGGCTGCTGCATAAATTAGTTTGCTCTGGATCCATCCTTCATGAGCTAAGACAAATATCTGTGAGCTGGAGTCTAAAAAATTGTGAGCTAGCTCACACTAACTCAGATTAGACGGAACACTGGTCTGGGTTAAAAGTTCTTCTGTGAACCTGAAACTCTCATGGGTACTTACCCACCATATGACTGGCATGATCAGCTTTGAGACTGCCCATCACCTTTGGCAATGCCAAAGCTGATTGTGTAGCCTGTGTTGGGGAACAAGCACTCTGACCCATAGGTGACTACTAGACATCAGATCAAGCCTGCACAACTTGTGACTCTCCATTATCAGTACAGCTCAGCAGCTATGTATGGCAGCTGCCAGTAGTACAGTGCCAAGGGGCTGGTTTTTCCCCTCCTTGGAAGATTGTTTAGGTCAGATCAAACACCTAGAAGTCCACATTAAATAGCATTAGAGTTTAACATTATAAATAAATGAATGTAATTTGTCTGTTACTTATATTTTAATAGGGGTTTTTTCTGCCCCCCCACCTACTTAACTGATCATTCATAAGGTGTTTCAGGAATACCGTTATAGAAATCTTATTTTGGTTACAGTTAAGGTTGTCTCTCAAATTAAATGGTGAAGATTAATTAATTTATTGATTTGATCCAGACTATGTTGGCAATTTCTACTGATTCCCACTTCTCACTGCAGATCTCCTTCCCCATGTTATCCCCTTTGGGCTATTGGAGGAGCTGGAAAGTTCTATTATGCCTAGATCCAATACTATGCTTAGTTGCATAACATCTTACTTTATAGTACTGAGGTGTAAAATAAATACTGCAGGGTACCTTAAGGTTCACCATTTCAGCATTTGCTTTTTATTGCCTGGTTAAATGTCCTAACTAATAAGATACAGGCTAGCCCTTATTCTAGTGGGAACCCATTAATCATTTCGGGAGGAGAAGGATAGGAACATAAAAAGGGAAGATTATTATCTTTGCCTCCTGTATTTCTCAAGAGATGGAGAAGAGGAGGGGAAAGAGACTCCACTGCTTCCAGAGCAAATTTATGCAATGTGTCATTCACGGGTGTAGCTTTGAGATGCTTTTGGGCTCATTACTAATTCTAGATTTGTGTTTGTGGGACTGGGTGGAGACACTTTCAGTAAGTCTTTCTGAAGAAAAGTTGTAATCCATGCCTTTATAAACCACCATGAGACAATAGGTGAGGAAAAGTTTAATGCCACTAGTATTAAAAGAGTCCACAGTAAGACTTTACTTTAAAAGCCTTTGTTAAATCGCATTGCTTTGAACAACTTTGGTGGGAATGGGACAGAACAAAAACTTCCATAATAATTTGGCTGGACTTTTCTGCCGTATCCAGTGCCACCAATCCTGTCACGGTTCTAGGCTGCTTGACTGGGATAGGGCTCAGATTCACTGTTTGCAGTAGTACTGGAAGACTGCAACCCACAGCATTTATGGTTTGGGATCCAGCAGCACTTCATCTTATTTCCTAGATTATTTAACACTGGTGGGGGAAGAACCGGGGAAAACCCTGCTAGTTAGCAGCAGCTGAATTACATCTTGCTCAGCTTGGTCTCCCCTTTGCACACAGATGTATAAGGCCTGGGTGTGCTCAGAGGCATGAGCCGACAGGCTCTTAACCTTCAGCTCTAAGCCTGAGGGTCAGCCCTAGTGGTGAGTTGATCAGCCAGTTAAGAGAGAAGACCTGCTCCATCATTGGGAAGGCTCCCCTCCCTTTCTCTGTCTGTCCTGTTAGCCGCTTTGGGCCCCGAACAGGGAGAAAAGCAAATATAAATGGCTAAACATATAAATAAAATAGACACGAAGCTACAGGATGAGTTATCTGGAATGTGGTCCTACTATGAATACGTTGATTATGCCCCATTCTATCTCTTCTTTCATCAGGGAGGCTGTGGACGTCCCTAGTGAATCAGTGATGGACTGGATACGAACAAACAAATTCAAGTCTAATCCACCTAAGACGGAAGTTTTGTTGGTCTATGGAATCGCAGTGTCAGAGTAAGGTGACTAGTCTGTTTTGTATGGGTTTGGACTCCCCCTTAGGAATCATGTAGACAGATTGGGAGTGCACCCAGATCTAGTTCTGTTCTTTAATGCCCAGATAGTGGGTTTTGCCTAGTTATACCAAATCAGTACCCTTTCCTGGGAAAAGACTGTCAGTCATTTGCCTCTTACATTCAGTTTAGATTACAATATTGTGACATGCTTTACGCATGCAGAGTTGTTTTATATAAGTGGAAACTTCAACTGGTGCAAAATGCAGCAGCTACAGCAGAATGCATTTAATGTCAGTATTATACTGTCTTAATTGTCTCTCAGTATGTTTCTGAGCCTAATCCAAAGGGCAGGCTTTATTTATTTTATTTAAAACACTGCTATCCGAGTCCCAACCATAATTTTTACAGCAGTTCTGACTTTTGAAGCACAACGTCTAGGGCCAAGATGTCTGTCTTCCTCCCATATGAGCCTACCAACATGGTTATCTCAGGTGAGAGGTCTTACCTTATGTCCCACTATCATTTGAGATGTGTTCTATAAGCCTGTGGATCTCTCTGCCCTAGGTAGTCTTTATGGCCTAGTGATTACAAAGCTTCCATTATTGTTTCTCTGATCATCTGCAAATAGGTATTCCATCCCTCTAATCTTCCTCTCCTACCTTTAGAATTATGTTATATTTCACTTCTCTGCTGTAGCTGACATTTCATATACATTTGTCTGAATTAACTTGGTGGTCACACCCTGTTCCACAAAGTTAAGCATAAGAACATAAGAGAAGCCAATGTCGGAACAGGCCACTGGCCCATCCAGTCCAACACTCTGTCACACAGTGGCAAAAAATACCAGGTGCCATCAGGAGGTCCACCAGTGGGGCCAGGACACTAGAAGCCCCCCCCAGCACCAAGTTGTTGGGCTTGTTTGAAGTGGAGGAGACTGGAGACATGAGTCACTGACATCTGAGATCAGATGCTATTCCAAGGCAGTATAACTTAAAAGGCTGCTGTGCATTCTGGAATACATCACGAGGAGCATAAATAAATACTTATTAAATATCATTTTGTAGGTAGCAGACTAAAGGAAACCAGTGAGTGTACAGGTGAAATTTGATGGATAAATCTGTTGACAGAATTTCATGAGGATCCCTAATGTGCCATCCCCACTCACCTTTAGGTTTTCAGCCTATTTGCCATTAATTTAACCTTGGTGGTGTTTGAAACTTCTGAATCTTTCTACTACCTTTGATGCATTTATGGTTTTATGCTATTATGTTAATCATATTGTTTTATTATTCTGTTGCTGAATCAATCGTTCCAGTGCATTAGTGCAGTGCATTTATTGTGATTCTTTTTGGAGATAGAAGGGTAAGATAAAGTATTTTAATAAAAAAAACAGAATAAGTACATAAATACAGTGTAGTGTACAGTACAGTTGTCATTAGAGATCTCTTCAAACAAAATGCAACACATTGCCTTCTGCACAAACCTTAGGTCCACATTTGGAAGGCTGGCTTCATACAAGCAGAGAATAATGTATGAGAGAGGCTAGGAATGATTACCTCATCAGAGTCTGCACTAGCTTCCTATAACTTATTCTTGCCCAATAAAGCCTGAATCTTGCCCAATAAAGCCTGAATCTAACAAATCCCAAAGGATTCAGGTGAGAACTATGAAGCTAAAATGCAAATTGTATAAGGAAATCTGGAGAAATTGCTTATAACAAAGAAAAAAACTCTATTAATGTGTCTAAATAATAATTCCCAAAGTTGTCAGAATGAGCAGGAGGAGGAGGAGGAGGAGAAGAGATTGAATTTATGCCCCACCCTTCACTACCTAAGGAGCTGCGGTGGCTCAAGTGGTTAAGACGCTGAACTGCAGGCTGTGGAAGTTCAGTAGTTCAGCAGTTCAAGACCCGGGTGCCGCATGATGGAGTGAGCTCCCATCTCTAGTTCCAGCTCCTGCCAACCTAGCAGTTCGAAAGCAATAAATTGCAAGTAGATAAATAGGTACCACTTCGGTGGGAAGGTAACAGCGTTCTGTGCGCCTTGGTGTTTAGTCATGCCGGCCACATGACCACCGAAACGTCTTCGGACAGCGCTGGCTCTTCGGCTTTGAAACGGAGATGAGAACCGCAACCCTAGAGTCGGATTCGACTGGCTTTCGAGCAAGGGAACCTTTACCTTTACTTTTACTTCACTACCTGAAGGAGTTTCAGAGCGGCTTACAATCTCCTTTCCCTTCCCCACAACAGACACCCTGTGAGGTAGGTGAGGCTGAGAGACCTCTTTCGAAAACTGCTAGTGAGAGAACAGCTCTGAAAGGACTTGTAATTGACCCAAGGTCACACTAGGAACTGCAGGTGGAGGAGTGAGGTATCAAACCCAGTTCTCCCAGATTAGAGTCCGCACTCCTCTGCCTCTTACTGGAACCATCAGTAAAGGTAATTTAAAACAAGGACCTTAAATCACTGGAAATGAGATGTCGATTAAAAATTCAATGAAAAAGCTCATAAAACTATAATGTCCCAGCCATATATATGTTCCTACAGTCAATGGCAGTTATGTACAAAACTGTAGCTTCTAATAACACTTCATTAATTACATAAGTCCTAAGGAAGTTATATCATCTCACTCTCTGGAAGTATTCAACCGCAGGGATCAGTACTTGGTCCACTGCTTTTTAACTTGTTCATTAATGATTTGGAGATGGGAGTAAGCAGTGAAGTGGCTAAATTTGCGGCTGATACAAAGTTGTTCAGGGTGGTGAAAACCAGTGAGGATTGTGAGGCACTACAAGGGGATCTGTCAAGGATGGGCGAGTGGGCGTCAACATGGCAAATGGGGTTCAATGTGGCCAAGTGCAAGGTGATGCACATTGGAGCCAAAAATCCTAAATATAAATACACATTGATGGGGTCTGAACTGGCAGAGACTGAGCAAGAGAGAGATCTTGGAGTTGTAGTGGATAACTCACTGAAAATGTCGAGACAGTGTGTGACTGCAATAAAGAAGGCCAATGCTATGCTGGGGATTATTAGGAAGGGTATTGAAAACAGATCAGCCAATATAATAATGCCCCTATATAAATCAATGGTGAGACCTCATTTGGAATACTGTGTGCAGTTCTGGGCACCACACCTTAAAAAGGATATTATAGCTTTGGAAAAAGTGCAGAAAAGGGCAACTCGAATGATAAAAGGGTTGGAACACTTTCCCTATGAGGAAAGGTTAAAGCGCTTAGGGCTCTTTAGCTTGGAGAAAAGACGACTGAGGGGTGACATGATCGAGGTTTATAAGATTATGCATGGGAAAGAGCAGGTAAAGAAAGAGGTACTTTTCTCCCTTTCTCACAATACAAGAACTCGTGGGCACTCCATGAAACTGCAGAGCGGTCGGGTTAGAACGGATAAAAGGAAGTACTTCTTCACCCAAAGAGTGATTAACACATGGAATTCACTGCCACAGGAAGTGGTGGGTGCTACAAGCATGGACGGCTTCAAAAGGGAATTAGATAAGCATATGGAGCAGAGGTCCATCAGTGGCTATTAGCCACAAGGTATAGCTAGGGGCTCTGGGGCAAGTGATGCTCTGTCTTCTTGGTGCTTGGGGGGGGGGTCAACAGTGGGAGGGCTTCTAATGTCCTGGCCCCACTGCTGGACCTCCTGATGGCACTGGTATTTCTGGCCACTGTGTGACACAGAGTGTTGGACTGGATGGGCCTTTGGCCTGATCCAACATTGGCGTCTCTTATGTTCTTATGTTCTTAAAGGCTGGACAGACATCTGCTGAAAGTGCTTAGGCCTGCTGTTCCTCTCTTGTTTCCCTTTAACGCCCATAAATATAGGGAGGTATCTTAAGATACCATACTCTGATGGAGTAGGCAACCATGTTACAGGTTGTGCAACACCCTGTATCACGTGACCTTTGAATGTAATTACTTTTCTGAGCCTAGAAATCTTTTAATTCTTCCTTTCTTCCAAAATATAGATCATATGGAGACCTTACTTCTTTTATTAGAAGATAATAGCAGACGTATCACTCTTTTAAGTGTGACATTTTATGCACCTGTGAGAGATTTTTGCAGCTATTCAAATGGGGTCTAGCTTTTTTGCTATTTTAGTAATCTGCTTAGAATTCATAAGAAGCAGTATGAGGTAGAGAGAGAATGTAGGGTTGCCAGCTCCAGGTTGGGAAATACCTGGAAGTTTGGAGGGTGGAGCCTGAGGAGTGCAGGGTTTGGGGAGGGGAGGGAGTTCCAAGGGATACAATACCATAGGGTCCACCTTCCACAGTAGCCATTTTCTCCAGGGAAACCAATGTTACCTGGAGATTAGTTGTAAAAGTAGGAGATCTCCAGCCATCAATTGGGGGTTGGCAATCTTCTCTATTAATCCCATACCAATGTGAAAGGGAGTACATGGCACAGTGGAGGTAAACTGGAAACCAGGACTAATATCCTTCTTGACTAAGAGACAGAAGGTCAATGGAGTAGAGAGATGAGAAGGAACCCTGGGGTTGTGAGGTAGGAGCCTTACAATATATTCTGTGTACAGTTTGGTGTAGTGGTTAAATGCACAGACTCTATTCTTGGAGAACCGGGTTTGATTCCCCACTCCTCAACTGCTGGATGACCCTGGCCAAGCCATAGTTCTGTCAGAGCTGTTCTCTCAAGGACAGTTCTGGAAAGAGCTCTCTCAGCCCCACTTACTTCACAGGGTGTCTGTTGTGGGGAGGGGAAGGGAAAGGCATTTGTAAGCCACTCTCTGAGTGAAGGACAGGGTATAAATCCAATCTCCTCCTCCTCCTCCTCCTCTTCTTCTTTGTCTTCAAGTCTTATTAACTGTACTGTTTTTGAGAAACGTTCTGTTAAAACAAGACTTCTGAATCTAGGTAATGTAAATGTGTATTTCCAACAAATATTCAGGGCAATACTGTAGTTTTACTAATGAATATGAATAGTAAATGAATTTACTAATGAGTTTACTAATGAATAATAAAGCGTTTTATTAATGAAGTCAAGGGAACTGTCTGGAAGCCCTGCTTTCCTACATTATTAGTGGCAGATACATTTTTAACAGTGATTTTGCACCATTTTAGACGTGTACCCATTCATGAGGCATTTAGCTACAATCCTATCTCAAGACTTTTCTCCACTTTCCTACGGCCAACTGAATAAAGAATAAAAAATAAAACCCCACAGTTCTGGCAGGATGAAACACGTAAGCATGAGAAACATGCATAAATTTATACAAGATGGTGATGGACAATGGTAAAGCGAAATGAAGTATGACAAGGGTGATAGTCTGGACTCACCCTTAAAATTCTCTAGGCTATAGTAGGATTTAAGCTTGTGTAATTGGGTTCAGGATTGCAGCTTAAATGGGAATGGATTGTCTACTAGGCTTTCATTCCTAGAGTAGCCTATAGGGTCTTCCAGGTCAAGCAAGGGTGAGGCATATCAACAGGGCAGGGTGAGAAAGCCTGTCTTGCTAGTGCTCATGCATAAATAAGAGCCCTTTAGTCTTCAGGGCTGTCAATCCAGATCTAAATTCTTTTCTGTCTTTCACACACAAACTTAGATAACACTTGAAAAAAGTTTTTTTTTTCCACAACGAAACTACTTTTGGGCCACAATCCTCAAAGTAATGAAAAATTCTGTCATTGTAATCAAATAAATAACACTTACACATAAAGCATGTGTCTATAGCTTTTACTGGTTTTCTTGATCTATACAAAGAATATTGAATGGAAAATATACAGGACGAGGAAAAGGAAATAACTGTAGTGTTTCAGCAGCTACAGATATCTTATTTTTAATTTGTAAATTAAACAAAAACAAACGTTAGCATCAAGTTGACTAACGATACTGGTACTGAGGGGTCGAACAACTCATTGTTGTTTTTACAACTTAATTTTCATCTCATGTCAGTAAAATGTCTAAATTGGAGAATTATGCAATTATTCCATTCTGTTTGATTGTTAAACATAAGTGACTTCTCTCATAGACCATAATTGTCACCACCATATTCAGGAATCCATGACACAAGTCCTAGAGTGCAGGTGACTGTTCCCCAGTGAAAATGACAGTTTAAATTATATTGCTATCTTCCCACATAACTCTGTAGAGATTCTGGCAGGAAAGAATATTATTTTCAAAACTAGGGTCAGTTTTGGAAAGCTGCCAAGAGCCTAAAGGTTACCTTTCATTTCCACGTGTTTATGTATAACAGGAGCATTTGCATGTAATTATTTATGGGTTTTTTATTTTAAAAATCCTTGATAAATATAAATTAGGCCTCAGTTGAATTTATAATTTATGCTTTTTTGAAAAAAGACATTTGCTGCAATAGTATGAGTATTGGAGAAACAAAGGTTTGGATATGAATATATCCTGCTCACAAAAGGGTCATTATATACCTCACTAGAGTATTGCTTGAAAAAAGTGAAACAGCCTAAGATTCTCTTTCTCTTATGCAAGTAGAAATGAGAATTGGCACATAACCTACCTAGTATAGCACTTTGCTATTGGAAGCAATTGCAAGCTATTGCAAGCAATAGCAAGACAAAGCTACTTTTCTTTTGCTCATGGTTGGATCACACTTGAAACATTATTCCTTCATATTATACATATATGCTTGACCCAGCACTACATGAGCACAGTAAGCTGTATGCAGTTTACTTGCAGTAGAAAAGAGCAAGGGTCCAGTAGCACCTTAAAGACTAACAAAATATGTGGCAGGGTATGAGCTTTCGTGAGTTACTGCTCACTTCTTCAGTTTACTTACGTGTGTTTCTGCACGTACCAATTCACTGACCATATGGCTGATGGTATGGGTAAATAAAGGCTATAGGGAACAATCCTAAGAAGGTCTACGTTCAATGGGACTTTCTCCCAGGAAAGTGTCATTAGGACTGTACAACCCAACAGAGGAAAAATAGGAGAAAAGATTATTAGGATGGTAGCCATAATCTCCCTGCCCAAATGATCAGTACCTGCTTATGGCTCCAACATGTGTATTTGTTGGAAAACTTATGGCTCCAACATGTGTATTTGTTGGAAATGAATGTGTATCTTGAACATATCCGGTGGTCATGTCCCAAAGTTTCTAAATTATGCAATATGATTATTAATTGGATTTATGAAGATTGGGAAATAAATAAAACCATTTTATTGTGCATCATACCTAGCCTATCTAACCCCCTCCCAAAAAAGGGAGTACACTTATTATGAGTCTGATAATGATAATAAAAAATGGTACATGCAAGTTTCTGTAAGTCACAAAGCATTCCAAATCAGAAAGATTGTATGGGGAGTTATATTAGTAGCCAAGTTGGAAAAAATTATTCTTATTCAAAGGCCATAGAAAAGTGACAGAGAAGATTAATATTTGTTTTTACAACCATGGTTAATTTAATAAATAATTAAATTAATAAATATTTAATAAAATAAATAATTAAAATAGGCTACTATTGCAATCAAAACAAAGAAATGGGGGAAAGGAGTTTTTATCTATTATAGTCAGAGATCTTATAAAAATCATTATACTTTGAAACAAAGGGATTTTTAAGTCAATAAACTAGAAAGGACTGTGCCATTTTCTAACCTACACTTTTACTATTTTTGACACTGAATTGACAGAAGAATCCAGTGTGCAGGGAAACAAAGAAAAAAGGAAAAAATGTGTGCTCAGATTTGATAGCTGTAATGAAGCATATTATCTATGCAGACAAAAACACATTTTGGTCCTCTTTATCAGCCAACTGGATCAATCAGACCAAATCCACAGATAGGCAGCAAAATCAGTGGACAAACTGAATACTTGAATGGGTGAATGAGACAATTAACTGTATGACCTTTTCTCAATCTTACATTTTATTACAAAAATCACGTTGGGCAAAGAGAGATCATAGCACTAAAAGTGTTGTGACACATTAATCTGGAAACACTAATTCTCTCAGCGATGCACTCCCTGTATCCTTTTTTGAAATAAACTGCCAACAAAACAAAAGCAAAAATAAAAGAGAAGATGAGGCTTTCTACTAACTATAGCATAGACAATAGCTACCTTTCTGATCAAGTTTTAAATTGAACATTGCCAAACTGAAAGAAGTAAACCATTACATTAAACCACAACTCTACTATCAAACATACAAAAATATTTGCATGACATCAACTGATTTTGCTTTCCAACTGTGGGGTGCCAAAGTGGCTTCAAACCTTTGAAATAGTGCTCTAAACAACACTTTATAGATCTAGAATTTAGTGAATAGTACATTTTAATCTATTTTAAATAAACTCACAGAGGTAAATTGTATTAAATCAACAACACAAAGCTACAGCATCTGACTGTGAAAAAACGGTTTGCAGCAGAGAGTCCATTAAACATTTAGTTGCCGTTGTCTTCCCAGTGCTCCAGTGGAAAAGAGCAAGCTGCAAAAATGGGCTTCTAAGAATTTCAAACCATATTGTACAGAAGTCACATCAAATTAATAGTGAGGACCATTTAGAGCTTTTATTCTGAAAAGCTTTTGAAAAGGGATTAAACTATGAAAACTCGCATGATACTAAAGTACCTATTAATGGGTTTAGGGGGGGAGGGACAATGAAAGTGTTATTTTTAGATAAATCGTTACTTTGTATGTAGCAGCACAAAGCATTTGCTAAGGAGATACTGCAACAGTTCTTTGGCAATATCCCACACATCTGAACACTGATTTGCAGGAGGCTTTTTGTTGTCTTTGGGGGGAAAGGGGGGGAACCCTTATTCAAGATCCCATTCCCCCTCCCCATTCCCCCTCCCCATATCAATTTTGGTGTAGTCAGTATAACTAGTTATTCTGAGGCAACAAATACTAGCTGATAAAAGTATATGATGCCTGTTCTGTCTGCATATATCATCCTATCCTACCATTGGTTCAATAAAATGCGTAATTTGAACCTCTCTGGATCCTATCTGTGTATCTCCCCAAGATCTCAAAATACTGTTGTTTAAAACTTTGGATTGTATGATACCTTTAACATGTAGAATTTAAAAACACACACCAGCAAACAGCAAGAGCAAGGAGAAGAAGAAAGCTGGGTAGTTGTCATCTCGTCAAAAATAATGAATTCTCAAGAGACTTCGAACTTCATGTCTTCCTAGTCATTTGTCCAATAACAATAGGCTACCAAGAGAGAAATGAGTAGGAGTAGAGCAAACACTTCTTCATCAGCTCTGGCTCGCACCTGTAACCTCCCTGCAACTATGTACCAGCTGAAACCTACAAGACAACAGGCCCAAAAGACAACTGGAAATGTTGTTCCTAGCCCGCTGTGCCTCCATTCAGTTAAAGGATGCACCACATGGTGGATGACAGCTTTGTGTCTATCCCCTCTTGCAGCCTTCCCTCCCCCTCAGCCCCTTGACAGTCAAGCACACAGAAAACAGTCTTATGGCTAATGATGCAAACATGAAGTGCAAAGTCGCCTTAATTTGACCCTTGTTAAACTCCTAATTGGATTGAGGCAGGCTCTGTGGAAAGCAACCCTGGATTATTTAAGAATGCTTTTGCCAAATGAAGACCCATTTACAAAAAGGCTTCCAGTTTGGCTGCAGGACACCAAAGAACCAGAAATGAACTGCAGCTGTCACTTAAGTTAAAAATCTAATCAGTTGCCTTTTTCCCCCTCTAAAGGAAAGTAACTTTTTGAACAGCTTCTTCATTGTGGAACTCTTTGGAGTGTGTTTGACCCAAATTTAATAAGCTCTTATTAAAGCAGAAGAGCAGCTGTAGAGCAAACCCTGTGGAATGATACTAGTGCGTTCAGCGTCTTAATTATTTTAAAATGATTACAACCACTGCTTCATTCAGGAGGAATAAAGCTTAGAGCTCTTTGCTCAACAATGTCTTAACACAAACTGTCTGAACGGGCAGCATTGATTTGTCCTTCATGAACCCCAAAGGTCAGCTGCATTGCTGAAAACATCTCAGCAGTTTAATTGTGTTTCTTCTGAAGGAAGAGGAAGGGGGGGGGACCTCAGGATTCCTCCTCTGTGAAAACTAGCCCCTTTTTATTTGCAAGGAAATATACAGCTTAAGTACAGAGACAAGGGGTGCATGATATGCAGACAGGTGTAAAACATGAAGTAATTATAGAAGCTCAAATTAGTTCCTAGGCCTGAGGCAAAAAAGAGAACAGTGCCTTGACAAAAGGGAATAGCAAATAAGGATAGCAAACAAAAAAATGGCTTGAATGTGTAAATTAGCAAGAAAAATGAGACAGAAAAGCAGCTTTACTCTACTATTATTCCCCACATGAGAACAGAGCAGCTGAATATGATCAAGAGAGCTTTGGAGGAGAGAGGCAGGCATCAACACCCAAGCGAAGCCAAAGAGTGGCAGCTCCGCACTTTCTAGTCAGTCACTCATTATGTGCTGAAGTGCTCTTGAGAAGTGCCTCTTATACTTGACCTATCATATTACTTCTTCTGTAAACATATAATCCCTGCTTGTTAGGTGGTGTCAACACTTGCATTCATTCCTTGTGGTAGTCCTTTTGTGCATAGGCACTTTAGAAGTGCTGCCAAAAACCAAAGAATTGACACCATAATAAAACAATTTGAATTTCAACCAGGTAAATACTAGGCTTGCTGCAAAAAAGTGGGGGGGGGGGAGCACAGTGCCGAGCATTACATCCATTTTCTCTTAGTTGAAACAAAGCTGCATGACTCTGACTGGAGACTACAGCAAGCCTATTTTTCTCACTACAGGTCCCTGAGATGCCATAATGACTGCCTGCTAATTAACATGATTAATGAACAAGATCTAAGGCCAGAAATAATAATAATCAGATTTATTTCCACAATGCATATACTTTTTTGAATTCAGTGGGAGGGAACATGTGAAACCCCACAATCAAAACAAGTTACTTTCAAATTTTCTAGATGATATATGATTACACACTTGATATATATCACTGGCTGTAAATTATCAAATAAAGGAAAACAAGTCTGAGCATTGGTTTTATTGTTATTTCCTTAGATTTAATCCAATCTCTCCTTCAGGATAAGATTAAGCCACAATTTTAAAAAGACTATTTTAGTAAGAAATATTAAATAATGGTAAAACGGCATATAATAAAAGAACTCTTAATTTTTAAAAAAAATCTTCCACAGTACTGACGACAATGTCTAGGCTCAGATTCTGACAAACCCCAGATCTCAGATGGATATTATTTAATGAATACTACCAAATCCAGTAGTGTTAACAGCTGGTTATTGATAAGAGAAAGGCATTTTCTGAAATGGGACCTTGCTTCTGAAACACCTTCCTCCTTGAGGCCTGCCTGGTTCTTATTTTACTTTTTTTTTTAGATGCTAGGGCAAAACACTTTTTTTTTTTACCTAGGCTTTTGATTTGGGATTTTAATTTACCAGATTTTTAATGATCTACTTCTGTTTTATGGATAGATTTCTTATGCTGTTTACATCCAATGTCTTGTTTTTAGTGTCTTATTTTTATATTGTTATGTTTTTTTAATTGTAAGCCACCTTGAGCAGGACTCTGATGAACCAATATAGAAATATCCTAAATTAGTTGATTATTAATCCTGCCTATCAAGAATCAAACTTTTAATAGCATGCAACCTTGATTTTTTTAAACACACACATTCTAATTAAAAATGCAGACTCCAAATTTGGAAGTTGTTTAAACTTGCGTAAATACTTGACGTTAGCTATCGAGGTAGACCTTAAATAAAAGGTTCAATGGTCATCCAAGCCAAAACACAGGGAATAATCATTTGGTCCACGACATGTTCTGATGATGGCTCATCACACAAATTTAGATCAAGATGGGTAACCATGTTCATCTGTCTGTAGCAGTAGAAAAGAGCAAGAATCCAGTAGCACCTTAAAGACTAACAAAATTTGTGGCAGGTTATTTTGTGAGTCACTGCTGAGTTTTTCAGATACAGCTAGAATGTCAGTCCATCTGTCCTTGTATCTTGGGAGAGTGGAGTCATTTCACCTGCCAAATGACAATAGCAGGTGAATGACAATAGCAGGCGTGATTGGATTAGGTGTTATATGCAGAAGGGTAGTAGGCGTGGAGAAATCAGCACTGATAATGAGAGAGGTAACCCAGGTGTTGATTCAGTCCAGGAGGATGCATTGTCGAGTGTCATTATTAGTTGCAATTCAGCTCTATCTCTTTCTAACTTCTCACTAAAATTCCTTTGCAAGAGAATATTGTGGGTCAGCCAGGACTCAGCAACAACAAGGACTCCTCAGGAGAAGAAGAGCCTCAAGAAATCAGTTCTGAACCAGCAGAAACCAGCAAGCAAGAAGATGAACTGCAGGCTTGTCAGAGTTCACAGCTGACAGTTGATGCAGAGCCACCAGCACCTTCCAGCCTTATTCCAACAGAGGAAACCCAGACAGTCTTTACCAGCCCTCCAATTTCACCCACATCCTTTGAGCGCCAGAGATGAAGGCTTACAATGGAGCTTCAGTAAAGAAGATGCACTTCTCTGGGCCCAACACCAGAAGCTTGCTGATGATGAGTAGCTGCAGGATTGCTCCCAAACAGCTGGCTGCAAGTAAGACCTTCCAGCAGAGGCCTATAAAAGTCAGTCAAGACATGCCGATCCAACTCCAAACCGGAAGATCTTGACCAGGCGCTACAAGATGTGGCTGGTTGGCTCAGGCTGAGCCGACTGAAACTGAATCCATCGAAGACTGAGGTCTTGTGCATGAGCCAGGGCAGATCGGGGGTGGGGACCCCACTCCTGACCTTCGACAGGGTGCCATTGGTGCCAGCGCCGGAGGTTAGGAGCCTGGGAATGCTCCTGGATTCCTCCTTAACAATGGAGGCCCAGGTAGCAGCCACTGCCAGGTCAGCCTTTTAGCATCTTCGGCTGATTAGGCAGCTGGTTCCCTTCCTTGAATGCAATGACTTGGCAACAGTGATCCATGCGATGGTCACCTCGATGCTGGACTACTGTAATGCTCTCTACATGGGGCTGAACCCAGTTGCCCATGCTTTCCTATTTAGTCTTCAGGATTTTGCTTTTATTGCAGTCAACGTCTATTTACCTTCTTCCCCAAACAAATTGTCCTTATGCTCCCTTTGGGACCACTTGATTTTGTATCTTGAACAACTAGAACTTTGCTTTCCCATAGTAGATATTATCCTTCTTGGTGATTTTAATGCCAGAGTTGGTAAAGATGACCAGGAGCTTCTGGCCGCTCTGAACCTAGACCCAAATGACTCCCTCCCAAATTTCTTTAGTTTTGTTACGTCCTCCAAAGACCTTCATATTAACCAGGCGGGAATATTTCTTACTAAATTTTGCATCCAATTTGATAAATTTGTCCTAAATGGTTCCCATAATAGGGATATCCCTGGGGAATTTATTTTGCATCAACTAGAGGTTGTAGTGTTTTAGATTATGTTTTAATCTCTTTATCCTTTAAAAATAATTTAGAGAATTTTAATATTGATTCCCGCACTGAGAGTGACCATTTCCCTCTAGTCCTCTCAATTACCCCCCAGATAGACCTTCAACCTGATCTAGCCCTTAAAGTTAATCATTTATCCTCTGAGACCCTCCCTAGATCTATATGGTCATGTAACCATACCGAGAGAGTCCAGCTATTAGTCACCGAGCAAGCGATTATCGACCTGCGCTCCTCTCTTATGACTTCTTCAAACCCCACTGAAGCTGTATCTTCATATGATAATTTAGTCTCCACCTTTATTTCCCTACTTAACCCTGCTCTCATTTTGCCCTCCAGCCACAAGCCCAAGTATAACACATGGTACAACAGAGAATGTTTGTGTTTGAAGTCCACTCTCCGTTACATTTATCACCATTATCAGAGCCAAAAAAAGTCTTCCTTACCGAAGGTATACTTCACTGTTAAACAACATCTGTTAGACTTAGTCAAAGCCAAGAAACTCCAGTTTGCCAGGGACCAGTGGGAACTATTGATGATGGCATCCAGGTCAAATGATTGTGGAAAATTTTGGGCCCTAATTTCTGGTGCTTCTCGGGGGAAATTAATTTCATCACCATCAATTCCCTCCCATACCTGGTTTTCATATTTCTTAAACCTTTTTAATGAAAATGGTGCAAGTTTTCCCAAACCCACAGAATGTGATTCCCCTGAGACCCCCGACTGGCCACCTGTATCCCCTGAGGATATTATTACCCTGATCACTTATCTCATACCAAAAAAGCCCCTGGCCCTGATGCAGTCTTCCCAGAACTACTGAAGTCTCACCCAGAATGGTGGGCGCCTTCTTTGGCTGCTTTATTTTCCTTAATAAATAACACTGGAATAATGCCAAAGTCATGGACAAACGCGATCATTGTCCCTATTTTTAAAAAGGGTGATCCTTTCTCTCCCGAAAATTATAGACCGATCAGCCTTTTATCAGTAGTTGGCAAACTTTATGCCAAACACCTTCTAATTAAACTAGATGGATGGATGACTTACCATAACATTCTAGGACCAGAACAAATAGGGTTTTGTTGGGAAAAATCCACGCTGGACCACTGTGCAGTACTATCACACCTTGTTACTAAATACAGTGGGAAACCAGGCAATAAGCTTTTCGCTGCCTTTTTAGACCTTAAGACGGCATTTGATTCAATCCCAAGAGACCTCTTATGGGACAAGATGGCTAGAATGAAAGAGATCCCAGACTGCTTTTTTTTTTAAATAAAAAAACTATATACACATGCCAGTTGTCAGGTTAAATTCAATCTACAGGGAAATCTAACCCCCAAAATCCCTATTTGCAAAGGTGTAAAACAGGGCTGCATCCTTGCCCCTTCACTTTTTAATTTGTTTCTAAATGACCTGGCTCCATCATTGTTCAGAATTAATGGACATGTTCCCAAAATTGGTCAACACCATATCCCAGTTTTTTTATATGCAGATGACGCAGTTTTACTCTTATGTTCTCCAATCGGACTGAGGTGTCTTTTACACTAATGCTTGACCTACTGTAACAACAACAGGTTAACTTTGAATTATGGGGAAACAAAGATCCTAGTTTTTTCCAAATCCTGGAAACAGTTCACATGGACAATCTAGGGAAATCACATTGAGCAGGTCAAATCATTAAAATACTTGGGGATCAATTTGTACTACAATGGGAGCTGGGTTATTCACTGCAAATGTGCTACTGCTCTAGCAAGAAACAGTGCTGAGGCCATCGCCCACTTTTTCTACTTGAGAGGCAATAGATATGTCCCAATGGCTTTAAAAGCCTTCAATGCAAAATCTAGTTCACAATTTCTATATGGCGCTCCCATTTGGATAAGCGCAATTAACCAATCAGCAGAGGGTTTACAATCCTTTTTTTTGCGGAAAATCCTTGGACTCCCTAATTGTGTCCCATACGCTGCGATCTGTCTTGAAACCGGCCAGATACTGCTGGAAACTCGGGCCTGGCTTCTGACCATCAAATTCTGGCTGCGCCTTCTGTTTAATGCTGACCCGAATTCCTTTACCTTCTTAATGCTGACAAATCACTATAAACCTAATTGGCTGAAATTAGTAAAAAAAATGTTTAGGTCCTTAGGAATACATCTAGACCCGCTTTACTTATCATCTGCCTCCACAATATTTTATACAATTAAACGTAGGCTTCTAGATATTCAATTTCAGTGCCTGACTGAGGCAGCCAGGAAAACCTGTTCCCCAGTTCATCTGGGATTATCCCAGACACTGGGCCAGACAGCTACTTATTTTCGTTCTCTAACTGATCACCATCAAAGAAGGGCATTTATGTTAGCCAGATTTAACGTATTGCCATCGGCCATCTTCTCTGGATGATGCCAAAAATCCCCTATGAACTTAGGCAATGCACTTGCAGTCAGGGTGCTATCAAATCCGTTTCCCATGTTCTTTTAAATTGTACATTTTATACTAAGATTCGAGGAAAATTTCTGGACACCCTTCTTTTTACATGGCATGATCTTCCCGAGAGTATCAAGGTTCAGTTGCTACTCTCTGGGCAAAACGCTTCTATAACTTTTAATGTTGCTTGTTTTCTTCAATCTGTAATTTGAACCAGGAAAACTATTAATTGATCAGTTCTTTTTTGTTGGCTGTTTGACAGCCATACCTTTGATGTATTCCTAAATGTTAATGTTATCTTATCTCTTAGATGCCAATAAAGGTTGTCTGTCTGTCTACATGCGACTGCTCTTATTGCAGATCCGGAAGCTACAGCTGGTGCAAAATGCTGCAGCCAGGCTGCTGATGGACCTCCCACTATGGGGGCACATTCAGCCTGTGCTGAAGGCATTGCAATGGCTACCGATAGCATACCGAATCTGCATTAAGGTGCTGGTTCTTAACTTTAAAGCCCTGGCTTTATGTAGGGGCTTTATGTAGGGGCCGCCGCACCTGCCCCCCCTTCCACCACTACCAACGGTGGAAATACCATCAAAGTTGGATCGCCCTTGATGGCCCGGCGGCAAGACGGACTATACGGCGGCAAGATCAGCCGATTAGCTTGGATTAAGACTGCCGGTATTACATTAGTATACCTAGCGCTGGCAGGGGTTACTTCCTGTAAGAGACAACTGTAGACCATCTTGGAACTTAAAACTTAAAGCACTTTATTAGTATTATTATTAACAGTATGTATTGATTGTATTTTGTGATTTTATTGGATTTTATCGAATGGTATGTATTGGCCTATGCCCCTTGTAAGCCGCCCTGAGCCCGCTTGCGGGGTAGGGCGGGGTAGAAATACTCGAATAAAATAAAAATAAAAAAAATTATGGCCAGGGACCTACAAACCTGAGGGACCGCCTTTCCCCACATGTCCCCCAGAGAGCACAGCGATCAGGGTCTCAACATTGACTCACCCTCCCTGAGCCTCAGGATGCCAAGCTGGCTTCAACCAGGGCTAGGAGTTTTTCGGTGGCGGCTCCTCTCTGTTAGAACGAGCTCCCGGAGGAGATCAGGGCCCTGCGGGACCTTATGCAGTTCCACAGGGCCTGCAAGATGGAGCTGTTCTGCCAGGCATTTATTAGGAGCCTCCCCGGAGATAGTACCCTACCCCCTTGAAACCTTGAGGCAGCCTGAGTCACCTGTCTAATGTTAGACCCGGACCGTCCACCAGGACAGCATGGAAGTCAAGCGTCATTTCAAATGGAATACCAAACTGGTACCTGTATATTGGTTCCATCTGGATCTTAGCACCTTTTAATGTTTAATTATTAATTGGTTTTATGACTTTTACTATTTATTGTTATTTCTGTGGTTTTGTCTTGTTGTTAGCCGCCCTGAGCCGGCTATGGCTGGGAAGGTGGGGTATAAATAAATAAATAAAAGCCACCAACCTCTTGACTCAGTGACCACAGCTCTGAACTCTGCTCCTGCAACCCTTGGACTTGTTGACTCTGAAATCTTTCTCCCTGCACTTGTGAATGACCTCAGACTGTTGGACCTTGCTTCCTGTATAACACTCTGAACTGGACTCTGCTCTCTTGGTAACTGACCTTTGGACTGAACTTTGATTCTGGAATTCAGCTTGGACTGATCCTAAATTCTGACAGAGAACTGCTACTGTTAGGTCAGCAACTGAATTGCCTGGAAGGTTAAAATGTTCCCCCACTGGTTTCTGAATGTTGTGGTTTCTAATATTAGACTTACATTCATGGAGCACTTTATTTTTATCTGTGTTATTTAAGGTTTTATTGCTTTTACTATGTTTTATGTGGGCTCTGCCCCTTGTAAGCTGCCCTGAGCCCGCTTGCAGGGATGGCGGGGTAAAAATGTCAAAAATTAATTAATTGATTGATTAATTAATTCTTTGTCATAGGGACTGGCCTGTTTGTCCAATGTAGAGGGTGGAAGGGAACTGCTGAGATGTGATGGCATAAATCACATTAGAGCAGGGGTGTCAAACTCAGTTGTTATGAGGGCCGGATCTGACATAAATGAGACCTTGTTGGGCCGGGCCATGTGCGTCATAAAATGTAATGCCAGGTAGCAGAGATATAAACTTTATAAAGGACACAAATACAAAGTTTTTTTTTAACTTAAAATAAAAACATGCTTAAAACATTAGCACGCTTGCAATATTTTGTTTATTTAACAATGTCTGATAACTGACACCTCTTGCTCTGAATTATTGCATCAAAATGTCTGTGCTGTTGCAATCTTGAGTATGCTGTTCAGGTGTGTATCTGTAAGCTGCAAACCTACAATGACGCAGCAGCAGCAGAACTGGAAGAAGAAGAAGAAGAAAAAGACAGCCAGTTCCACTGTGGGCCTGATAGAAGCCCTCCGGTGGCCTGATCGGGGCCCCGGGCTGCATGTTTGACACCCCTGCCTTAGAGGATGAGCAATAGTATGACCCTGAGATGGTATGGTTGATGTTGCCGGGTCCAGTGATGGTGTGGCTAGGATCTATATGAGAGCAGTTGCCATCTTGGTTTGTTGTAGGCCTTGGTACCAGAGTCCATGTTACTGTTGAGTAGTTTATCATTGTGGATGAGAAGTTGTTTTAGGTTAGAAGGATGTCTGTAAGCAAGAAAAGGTCAGGCCCCCAGTACCTGTGTGAGGGAAGTGTCTCTATCCAGCATGGGTTGTAGGTTGTTAATAATATGTTGAACTGGCTTGAGTTGTGAGCTGTATGTGACCACCAGTGGTGTTCTGTTGTCATTTTCCTTGGGCTTGTCTTGCAGCTTGTCTTGTCCCTGGGTATTATTCTCAGGATATTCAGTTGTTTTGAGGACCAGTTTGGTGTAGTGGTTAAATGCGAGGAAATGGGAGAACCGGGTTTGATTCCCCACTCTTCCACTTGCAGCTGCTGGATGACTTTGGGCAAGCCATAGTTTTGTCAGAGCTCTTCTCTTAAGGACAGTTCTCTCAGAGCTCTCTCAGCCCCACCTACCTCACAGGGTGTCTGTTGTGGGGAGGGGAAGGGAAAGGAGATTGTAAGCCGCTCTGAGACTCCAAGTGAAGGGTGGGGTATAAATCCAATCTCTTCGTCGTCTTCTTGTTGTTGACCTAAGAGTAGCAGTTCTCTTACAAAGGAATTACAAAAGGAGATTAAAAGACACTGCTGAATTACAACTAATATTTAAGCTCAAGACAATGACTCCTCCTGAATGGAATCGAGATCTGGGTTTCCTGTCTCATTACTTTTGTTGTTCTTTAGTCACACAGTCGAGTTTGACTCTTTGCAGCCTGATGGACCACATCACGCCAGGCCTTCCTGTCTCCCGTGGTCCTCTGAAGTTTGCTAAATTTCATGTTTGTTGCATCGATAACACTGTCTAACCATCTCATCCCCTTATTCTTTTACCTTCAATCTTTCCCAACATCAGGGTCTTCTCCAGTGAGTGCTCCCTTCTCATTTGGTGGCCAAAGTATTTGAGCTTCAACTTCAGTATCTGGTCTTCCAAGGAACAGTCAGGGTTGATTTCTTTTAGGATTGATTGTGTTAATCATGCCACTGCCATTAATCATGAACTTTTCAGTATGAAGCATATAACTCTAGAGATTTTGTTAGAATGTTTAACTCTGGGGGTTCAACAACAGACAAAACCAAAAACAACAACACAGATTGGGGGGGGGGGAATATTATAGTACTACAATAAACCACACCATAAGTTCCCAGAAGATTTAACATTATTTGAAACTACAAAAGGCTTTATAGGATACTAATGAGAATATTTTATAATGATCTATATTGACACCACGAAATAACATAAATCATGTGTAATGTAGCATAACTACTTAGGCCTGTGCAAAATTATAAACTATTATTTTGTCTGTAAAATGAAGTGGTCAAGAAACTACTGCTCACTGAACTGAATTTTCAGCAACTGTTATAGAATACTGATTTACAGAACCACCTGTAATCTAATCTGATTCACCTTTGGGCACTTCCCTGTTCTAGACACTGGTTTAAGTAGGTAACTTGAGTTTTATCCCCCAAAGTGAAAAATCTATCACAATTCTTTGGCCGATCTGAGCCAAAACTAGTTCAGATTTCAAACTAAGCACAATATCAATGACTGTGTAGAAAAGCATATCAGAAAGCAAACCTTTAGAACTGAGTGAGAATGAAAGCCGATGGTGGTACACAACAAAGTATTTCCAAGAAAGAAACAGATTTAATTTATTTTATCATCTTTTATTTTGTGAATGAATTTATAGACTTAAAATATTCAAGCCTGATTATTTTAAAAGTCCTACATCCTTTATGACATAATGCCTCTAAATCCCGCTGATATAAAATTCCACTGAATTAGTAGCTAATATGGTCATTTACTTCCAGTTCTCTTTAACAGCCTGATTTATTGTGGCATGAGCTTTTGCAGGCAACAGTCACTGATGCCACAGCTCTCTCTCTATTTTTACTACTATAGACTAACAGGGCTGCCCTTCTGGAATTATAATTTATACACGATTCCTGCCCTCTTAATGCTTCACATCTATTATTTCTGAACCATCTCTCTCTCTCTGTGTGTATGCATACACACAGAAACACAAACACATACATATAAACACAAGTGCTTTCTATAAGCAAAGTTCTCAGGCACTCCTGTTTATTTTATTAATCAAATCCGGATATTTTATGCTGAATAATAAAATAATGTTCCATTCCATCTTCTCTATATTGTTTAATTTTAAAAAAATGTGTAACAGATGGAATTTCATAATTAGTTGCCGAGGTTTTCAGAATTAAGTTCACTTAATGGTGAATGGTGCCAGACATTCACAGGCTACTTCAAAATATTGGGTATCAAGGAACAATCTTACAGCAATTTTCAAGAATCAGACAAGAGACGAATAAATTTCATGGAGAACAAGCACCGTTCCAGGCTTCATTAGTTGTAATTACACCCCAAATATGCTCAGCACAATGCTCACATGTCAGATGGAAGTGACACACAATAGGGTGGGCAACTTATAAACTCCTCTAAGCACAGAAAGGAGTCCATAAAAACAACTGACTTCTGCATTTAGATTCATGCGATAACACCTCCTCCTGCATAAACCACCAGATCACACAGATGGGGCAAAACCAAACATGAAAATGCTTCTTTTGTTTTGGAATCAGGATCTATTCAAGCAACAAACTGCACAAAGCTGTGAACAAAACACTATAATCTTTGCTCTTTTTTACACACCAGACAGTGTAACTGTTGCATAAAAGAATACATCATAAAACACCTGCGGCTTGCAAGGTCTTTAAACAAAAATTAATTGCCAAACTTCATGTTTCAAAATTGGACTACAAAGAGACTGTTAGAGAATGCATGCACTTAATCAAAACAGAAATCTTTATTTATGTTATGTAACATGCAGAAATGCACATAAACTGTTTTCCATTTGTTATACTCTTTCATGTATTCCAACTATTTTTAAATCCCTCCCGCAATACTGAACAGATGTTCAGCATATACTTAACTTCAGTTACTTGAATAGTCTTACCTAAGCTGGTGACTGAGATCATGGGCCAATAAAATATATGTCTGAATTAACTATTTAGATTCAAATGTAGTTTTGCTATTTTGGATGACAGAAGATTGGCTGTGTCACCATTGAGTTGTTTTGGCTAAACTATTGAACTGCAGCCTTTGGATTACAATCCTTTCAGACCTCAATTTCTAGGTGACTGTGGCGGAAGCGGCCAGCTCTGGCCTGCAGGCCCTGTTCCACTCTGCCCTCCATGGTTTTCCCAATACTTGGAGAGGCTTTTCTCTCTCTCCAGTAACCCGTCACCACCACCTGTCCTTTGTAGGAATTGCTCGCTGGGAGGGTCAGGACTCCCAGCTTCTCTTCCAAATTCTGAGACCTTGCCTCTGTGTCTCATGCTGCCTAGTGCCTGGTCACCATGGGGACCGTTCATTGCCTTGTGTGCCCGTGGAGGAATAGCCACTTGCCAACTGACTGCCTTCCCCCAGCTGTACTTTTAAAATAGCGTGTCCAAGATGGTGGAGGTTGATGTGGTGCAGAGAGCCACTACCAGCATCATTACTTATGAAGTATTTATTAAAAAGAAAATGTCGATGAGCATACTTTTAGCACAGCACCGGAATAAGCAACAGATTTTTTAAAATAAGTAAAACACAATTCTTCTGTCCCAGATGTTAAAATATAGGACAGGCTCCTTAGCTTAGGAAGTTACAGATCTCTACACAGTTCAATTACCTTGAAGCTTTCTTCAACTGTCCAGGCCAGCACATGGCTAATGGACGCCTTCTCCAGACCTCAGTTAAGAGTTCTGTATGCTCTAATGGACTCAGCACCAAAGAGATCTTCCTCCTTGCCCCCGAGTTTTATCAACTCTGTTTTCCCCACCCACTGACCAGGTCAATCCATGTCAAAGAAGCTTTTCCTGAAGTCTCCAGAATTTTCCTTCCTGAAATCTAACACTTCCAAATCTCTGTTCCCTGGCTGGGGGGGGGGGGGGTTTGGCAATTTTGGAGACCTATTAGCATTATATTAGCATCTTAGAAGATGATGCTGTTAAAGTGCTGCACGCAATTTGCCAGCAAATTTGGAAAATGCAACAGTGGCCACAGGATTGGAAAGTGTCAGGATACATTCCAATCCCAAAGAAGGGCAATGCCAAGGAATGTTCAAACTATCGCACAATTGCACTCATATCACACGCTAGCAAGGTCATGCTCAAGATCCTACAAGCTAGGCTTCAACAGTACGTGGATAGAGAACTACCAGAAGTACAAGCTGGGTTTCGAAGAGGTAGAGGAACTAGAGATCAAATTGCCAACATTCGCTGGATTATGGAAAAAGCAAGAGAGTACCAGAAAAATATCTACTTCTGCTTCATTGACTATGCTAAAGCTTTTGACTGTGTGGATCACAACAAACTATGGCAGGTCCTTAAAGAGATGGGAGTACCAGACCACCTCACATGTCTCTTGAGAAACCTGTATAAGGGCCAAGAAGCAACAGTTAGAACCGGATATGGAACAACTGATTGGTTCAGCATAGGAAAAGGAGTACGACAAGGATGTATATTGTCGCCTTGCTTATTTAATATATATGCAGAGTACATCATGCGAAATGCTGGCCTGGATGAATCACAAGCGGGAATTAAGATTGCTGGGGAAAAGATCAACAACCTCAGATATGCAGACGATACCACTCTAATGGCAGAAAGTGAAGAGGACCTAAAGAGCCTCTTGCTCAGGGTAAAAGAGGAGAGCGCAAAAGTGGGCTTGAAGCTCAACATCAAAAAAACTAAGATCATGGCATCCGGCCCCATCACTCCTTGGCAAATAGAAGGGGAAGCTGTGGAAGTAGTGACAGACTTCACGTTCCTGGGATCCCAGATCACCGCAGACTGTGACTGCAGCCATGAAATTAAAAGACGCCTGCTCCTTGGGAGGAAAGCGATGGCGAACCTAAACAGCATGATAAAAAGTAGAGACATCACCCTGCCAACAAAAGTCCGCATGGTCAAAGCAATGGTATTCCCAGTAGTCATGTATGGCTGCGAGAGTTGGACTATAAGGAAGGCCGAGCGCCGAAGAATAGATTCTTTTGAACTATGGTGCTGGAGAAGACTCTTGAGAGTCCCTTGGACTGCAAGAAGAACAAATCAGTCAATCCTCAAAGAAATCAACCCTGACTGTTCCCTGGAAGGCCAGATAATGAAACTGAAGCTCAAATACTTTGGCCACCAAATGAGAAGGGAGCAATCACTGGAGAAGACCCTGATGCTGGGAAAGATTGAAGGTCAAAGAAGACGGGGACGGCAAAGGATGAGATGGTTAGACAGTGTCATAGATGCAACGAACATGAAATTGAGCAAACTTCAGAGGACGGTGGAAGACCGGAAGGCCTGGCGGGATCTGGTCCATGGGGTCGCGAAGAGTCAGACTCGACTGTGCGACTGAACAACAACAACAAAAATTAGCATTTGTATGAAGGTGGGCTGTAATGTCTGGAAAGCAATTGAACTGACTTCCCCTCTTCCTGCCTATTCTTTACCCAATGAGGGGGGAAAAACTTTTAAAACTCAAAGTGAAGGTTTTGCTCATTTCAAACATCCAACGAAAAAATGCATTTCTTCAGTGACTATATGTATTTTCTCTCCGATTAAGCAGAAATTCCTATATGTATCCACCAGGACAAGCTGTCATACTGCCCACAGACTAGGAGGGTTCAAAAGACAAGATGAAAGAAATCCTTAGTCAGATATTCCAGTGTCTTCAATTTACTATAAAGGCAGTGGTGAGAGCTTGATTTAGACAGGGGCTAAAGTTTAACCCTTTCCCTCTACCAGTTCTTCAAGAGAAATCAGCACCCACAAGCAGCTGTTAGAGTAAGAGGGTAAAAGAGTTGCCTTTTCCCCATAATAGGCAAATAGACACTCAGAGAAAGAAGAGATATCTATCCGAGAAATGATGGGAGAAGGGGAAGTTAAAATCCCCTCCCTGTAACACTACAGTCCTAATTTAGATCAGGTCTCCCATGACAGCATTTAAAGAAAATGAAAGCTGTCTAGTGAAACAAGCACGGATATACCCAGCATTGGCTAGTTATTTTCTTAAGACTATCATTTCTAGCTTGGCTTGCTCTTTACCACTCAGTCCTGTCCCTTCCCGTCCTTTACCTGTTCTCCTTGTAAGGCAATTTCTAAATTGTGTCCCAACACTTCAGAGACAACCATTACTGTAATATTATTAGTATTATATCTAGCATATTTGAACATACCCTTCCCATTCATGAGTGAATTTTGTGATTTTACCATTCTTTTACTCTGTTACTAGATTATAATTTTTTTTCTGATTTAGCTCCCAAGATCTCTCTTATTCCTATTATGGTATTCCCATTGCCTGCTCTATCTGAAATGATGTCAAAAGGATTGTGAAGATTCCTCTGTAGTTTAAGGACCAGAGAGTGCAAGAGAGTGCAAAGGGACAGCCCCCCACATGAAGAATGTAGAAATGTATCCATTAAACCTGGTTAGATTCTGTAAATCTCCTTATAGGATTCTTTCTTTACAGGAAATCTTTCCATTACTGATGAAAACCTCCAGCCCGTCATTTTAATTCCTCTTCTTATATTGCTCAAAACTTTCTGTAGTAATTTATGATCGGATGGCAATTTTAGCAAGATATTCCTATGATATAATGCTTCTCATTTGAAAGTGTCTGTTAAGCAGAAAACAGTGACAGAAACAATTATACCAGAAAACTCTAAACCTAAGCCCCCTTTTCTCATGCAAGTCTCCACTGAATCCAGCATGGACATTCATACACATAACACTAGGGAAATTTTTAAATACCTTGTTCAACTAGGGCCTAAGGGAGGGTTCCAATGAATAAATGAAATGTGGATTAGACAACTGACTGCTCCCAGACATGGTCACAATATTAACATCCAACAAAACCAGAAGATTATTTTAAAACTCCAGGCAACATTCTGCACCAGTCACTTCTGTGAATGCAAGGGGCTGTGAGCCTCTCTGATACCAGTGGGGGCATAAATGTACTCCTCTGTGCTTATTTCAGATAGCGCAGATAGGCTTTATCCAAGGTCACTCTAAGAATTCATGCTGGCACCCTGCATTTACTGCTTAGAGGCACAATCGCGTCAATTTCCTATTCTTATAGAACAGGCACATTAACTATTTGTGAAAAGATCCTTGTATCAGCTTTAAAGGGGAAAAAAAGAAATAGTTATTGAAAATATCCCAGCTAATAATTTCATTCTGACACCTGAGTTTAAAAGGTTAAGTTACTATCTGAGGAAAGGTAATCTGGCTGCCTTTCACAGCAGCCTGCAAACTCGGCAATCTGCATAGAGAGGGGTATTTGTCATCATTAGCTGAGCTGTGACAGCTGGTACCCAGGGTGTCCCAGATTCAAGAAGTGGCAAAGGTACTCTCTTCCTTTAACTCGCCATTAGGTGTAGTATGTTTCATAAGCAACAAGATATTTTGCAATACAGCATGAGGCCACAGCTCTTGAATGCATCTACATTTTCTGCAGTATGAAAACACCCTAATGCTGCGTAAATAGCATTTGCCTTTAGGCCACAACCAGAGCTGGCTTCTGATAAATAACTGGACCTTCTTTCATGAGGAAGGCAGTATATGCTGATTTGCAGAATAGTTTAAAGCTAAATTGTGACTAAATGCCAATTTTTCGTAGTATGCTTTGAAACCAGTAATTATCACTTATTTAAAAGGAATGTATTATATATTGGGTGGGGAAAAGTCATTTTCACTGTCATTCTAATTGATAATTATAGTTATTACAGAAAGCTTCAGGCATATCACATTGGTAACATCCTTAGAAAGTTAAAATATATCCTTTATGTCTATTTAACAAGCAACAATAAACTTATTTGTGGTTTTCTATTTAAACATGTATGTTCGAATATACAGATAAAATTTATTACACCTTTTTTCAAAACAAATTTAAATAGGTACAAGAAACAGAAACCCAGTTTCTATTTTAGAAGTCTAATTTCCTAGAAAAAGTCTGGAACTCAAAAAATTATAATGCTCTCAGAAACATTTTCTTTTAAAAAGAAAAAATGTATACAAGGGGAAAAAACCCAAAAGGTCATTGGATGATGCAAAACAACAACAACAACAAAAGCCCTCCAGATTTGTTTGATGTACCAGTATCTACTGTTTCCCCCTGTAGATTTATAAACATAATTCATAATACCACACTTTGCATTATTATGTAAACTACTTTTCCACAAATAAAACTAATTTTTCTGTTAATGTAAAATCTATGCAAATGCATGCAGTCATTTATCAGGAAAGCTGACAAGCATTCCATATTGGAAAGGGAAAATGAAACTGCCTCAAGAATAGAGGCAATTAATTATTTCTGTATTTTCTCTTCCTCTGACTTAAGGCACAAAAGTTATCCATCCAGTTAAAACAGCAAATGAAATAAAGAGGGGTTTTTTTTTATTTAAACACATATGGCTTTTGCCTGCAATACTGATCACCACAAGGTCTGCAGATGCCCGTGGCTAAATTGTATACTGGCAGATGGACACAGGGGAAAACTGTGCTAATGCGGTGGGGGTGAGCAAAACAAATGAAGAACTGGATTTGTTAGAAAAAGACTCCCCACCTCAATGAGATACACCATTTGCCCATACAGTGCAGATTAAGTCACTGATAAATTTATTATTACAAATATTCTACACAAATGCTCCATAAATACAACTATTTTAAAAAATCTTGTGCAAAATAATTAAAAAGTACAGATGCATAGGCCAACTGTGAAAAAGCTATGAAGATATAATAATGGTTTTGCCAAAACAAATTACTTACGCAGTTTTATTCTCACTGTTAAGCAATAATACTGCAGATAATGAACATCTTTAATGAGTTACATGGAGCTGACTGTGTCCTACGTATGTTCTGTTATTTTAACTTAGTAAGGGGCAACTCACTTGAGGTGCAGCTGAAAATGGCAAACACCAAGCCACAATCTAGCAAATATGATACTGCTTACATATACTTCCTACTGCCAATGTGAAGTCTATATTTATTAACTGTTTCGTTTTACAGGATTATTAAAAAAACATGTAGGGGCCTAAGTTAGCCTTTGAAATCTTGAGGAATGATTTCAGCAGAAAGAAAGCATGCATGGTAGAATATTTAGAGAAAGTTGTTCAGTTTCATTTAGCTAGTTTTAAGTTTTGTGCTAAAAGGCTTGTAATGTGCACAACATTGCCTTGAAATTACCCTTGCACTTACAAAGAAAATTTCAAGTAAATCATACATTCAATTCACCATTTTAACGTCTGCTGAAAAAGAATCCACCGTTTTAAACTCTGCTGAAAAAGAATTCAGAAAATACACTGTTAAAATCTCTTCAAAAATACTTTAGTGGCACTACGTTGCATTCTTAAATACTACATATTTATGTTTTTGCTTTAACTCCATAACCTAATTATGGATACACATAATTATGGATAATTATGGATATACATCCTTTCCAACAAAGGGCAAAAATATTTGTCACAAAACACAATCATAAACAAAGACAATTGCTGTAAAATGAACAAAAATACTCTTTGGGAGCAAGATTTTAATAGATTCTATTGTCAGATGTAATGCATCACTCGTACCAGTTTTTCATTTTCCAAAGAAGAGTCTGAAACCTTGTTCAATTTTTTACTGAAAACTTAAACCTCCCACTTGAGTCCCATACATACAAGGCTTCCTTAATGAGCCAACATATGGTTGGATCCAGCAATGTTGCTGGAACCCACCAGGCTTGGACCTGAACAGATTTCCAATGTATACTGCCTTGGGCTTCTTAATGGAAGAAAGGCGGGATATGAATAAAATTAATAAACTGAAGTATGCCTGACTTTCTAATGGAATTATGATGGTCTCATCACAACTCTTGTGACCTCCACTGAAAGCCATCTCATACTTCACCTCCAAATTTGCTTCCCAGTTTCCCTTTGGACTTCCTATTCTCTTCAAAGGGAGCAGAATGTTTGAAAGGTGTACAAACATTTCCTACTACAAGTGCCAAGAAGTTTTCGCTCATGGCAGAAGTCACTATTGGAGACAGTAGAATTATGAGCCAGATTCATGACAGGTATGTTCATATTCAAAACTTAATAGAAAGTGTGATTTCTGAATTTGAAACATACTCCTATGGGTATTTACTACGGATGTGCTGCAGTGTTAAAGTCCTCTGCACAACACAGACCTGGTTCTAGTATTCCTGCTCACTTGTTCTTGCAGAATTTTTATGTGCACTATTTGAAAATACTGAGTTAGATCCAATCAGCTTTTCTGCTGGTATGAAAGTGAGGGGCTCCTCTGGGCCCCTGAAAATTTTATGCCAGGGATTGTGGGACCCACATGGGCAAAAGCACATAGGATACAGCTATAGTAAGGAGGGGAATTGCACCTCTTTCCTCTGTTATTTCAGTTGAGAGTTCTAGCATACTACCCCCCTATATAAAAGAGAATAAAACTCCAATTACAGAGGATGCCTGATTAACTCAACTGTTATCCATCCCAGATGAGATAACCTATAATATAATGTGTTTTTGTCTGTGTGAGAGAAATCTGCAAATATATTGGTCTATTTTTACAATACTAAGGGAGCAAACATAACCAGGCCTTCTCAGCGGTAAGCCATATGCTTTCCAATGGGCCTTAGTCCTAGGAAAGTGTCCTTAAAACTGTTGCCTAAAGTGAATTTGAGTATCTGCCACAACAAAGCTTCAGACAATCCCCTTGTGCTAAAACAACAACAACCCCACAACACATTACAGAAAAGTGTGAGGTAGTGGTATGGTCACCACCACAACATTCCATGTAGCTATCTCCAATGAGGTGATACCTTAAAATTTACTTTTTGGGGGGAACTAGCTATTCAAACTTTTCCTTGTGGGAGTGTATGGTATCATAACTCCTGTGGATATGAGGGGAGGGGCTTATTAGGGAGTTTTATGTTTTAAATGTTAATGTTTTTAACAGTGGTTTTTAAAACATCTTGAGTCATGAGAAAAGGCAGGATATAAATATTTTAATATATAAGTAAGACCTAAATCTGTATTATTTGTTTACATGTATGAAATTACATTCTTATATTTTTATGTAAAATGTGACATACTCAGTACAGAGGATCTACAATGCAATACTTAACAAAGGATCTGAAGTCTTTTGAAACCATTAATAACGTCAATGGACTTTGAAGGATCTAACTTCAATTAGGATGCAAGTGTACATGAAGAGCACACAAATGGCCGGAAGGTTTAAAAAATGGGAAATCATATCTAGCTATATTTTAAACAAAATATGTCAGAGGTAGCAAAAGGATGGAACTCTCTGAGAACAGACTATAACAGTTGGTCAAATATTCTTTTCAAATGGCAATAGTAAAGGTAAAGGTTTCCCTTGCTTGAAAGCCAGTCGAATCCGACTCCAGGGTTGTGGTGCTCATCTCCGTTTCAAAGCCGAAGAGCCAGCACTGTCCAAAGACATTTCCATGGTCATGTGGCCGGCATGACTAAACACTGAAGCGCATGGAACGCTGTTACTTTCCCACTGAAGTGGTACCTAGTTATCTACTTGCAATTTCTTGCTTTCAAAGTGCTAGGTTGACAGGAGCTGGAACCAGAGACAAGAGCTCACTCCGTCATACGGCACTTGGGTCTTGAACTGGTGAACTACCGACCTTCCAGCCTGCAGTTCAGCGTCTTAACTATTTGAGCCACTGCAGCTCCTGCCAAATGGCAATAGGAATACCTTATTTAGAAAACATAATATGTCTGAAACAGGGATAGAGAAACTATTTTTAGTATATGGACTAATTATTATTGATTAGTTATATTCTCTCTGTTTTCAGCCAACAAATCCATGGAACCAACAGGAATCAAAATCTAACAAAAATTACACATACAGTTTAGTACAGTTCCTTGGGGAGGGGACTCTCAGCTTAGCTGAATACCAGCATGGATGATGGGAGCCTGGTTGTTGCCTCCATTCCTTCTGTCACTGATTTCAGCTGGAAGCTGAAGAGAAGGGGGCTCTCAAATGGGACCAAATATAGTTATGATAGATGCCCAGCTGCTCCCCTTGACAGTTCTAAATTGTCCACCATACTGACTTGAAATATCAATATTGATTATATTGGTTTGCGATCATTTTGCCTATGATGTAGAATCATTAATGGCAGGGAGGAGAAAAGAAGACTGTCCAAGAAATTGGGTGTTACATTATCTATTACTAATAGTACAGCTAAACATGCATTTGGCCCCAGTATCATAATAGGTGGGGTCCAGAACACAGTAATGATAGCGTCCCTGGTCCAGAAAGTTTAGGTATATAAAACAGGAACAACCTGGATCAAACACAAATCCATCTAGATCAGTACTGTTTCCCCCTGTGGTTAGCTAAATGATCCAGCAAGCTCACAAGCATTCTGTGTCCATTGGTTTGAATCCTGCCTGGATTTTCATATGTGCAAGGTATAGGTGTCATAACTAATAGCTATTAATAGACCACAAATTTGCCTAAACTTTCTTCATGCTAACAGATAACACAATGCTACAGCAATTAACTGTTCAAGATTATTCTGGGTTTGCTGTTTGCCGAGTATCTTTTGCCAAACAAGTAAATTGGATGACCTCTAGTTTTAGTGCTTTGAAAGGAAAATAGTTTGAACTGTTCCCTTTTCCATAACATACGGTATATATTTTACTCTACCCCTCTAGTTAATTGTCTTTAACAAATCCAGCTATTTAATTTATTCATAAATGAGCTGAATTGGCCAACTATTGGCCGGTGTCTAATTTGCCCTATTTGGGCAAATTGATTGAGAGGCTGGTAGCGACACAGCTTCAGAGTTTTCTGGATGACGCTTCTATCCTTGATCCACTCCAGTCCGGCTTTCGCCCGGGCTATGGGACGGAGACGGCACTGGTTGCCCTTACGGTCGACCTCCGGAGGCATCTGGATCGAGGTGGTGTGGCGGCACTGCTGTTGTTAGATCTGTTGGCCGCGTTTGACACAGTCGACTACCAGTTGCTGACCCACCGTCTCGTGGGGATACAAGGGCTCGCTTTTCAATGGCTTGCCTCTTTTCTCCAAGGTTGGGGACAGAGGGTGGCGATAGGGGAACAGCAGTCCTGGAGGCACCCACTTGAGTGTGGTGTGCCTCAGGGGGCGGTGCTCTCCCCGATGTTGTTTAACATCTACATGCGCCCCCTCACCCAGATTGCCAGGAGGTATGGGCTGGGTTGTCATCATTATGCAGATGATACCCAGCCACTATCACTACCACCACCATCAATGGTGGAGATAACAACGGGGTTAGGGGCGGTCCCCAGAAGATCTGCCACATTCTTGCATGGCACTGATACCGCTGGACTGGCCTCGGACCATCGACAGCACAATATCACCCCAATGAAATTACTGATACCATCTTCGGGTACCATCTTGTTTTTGTTGTTATTTAATGGTTTTACTGATTTATCCTGTTTTTATGTACGGGCTTGTGCCCTCGTGTAAGCCGCCCTGAGCCCACTTGCGGGGAGGGCAGGGTAAAAATGTTAACAATAAATAAATAAATAAAAACTAGAGGTGAGTAGCAAGTTTGCAGATGACCCCAAATTATTCAGGAAGGTGAAAACCAAGGCTGACTGTGAAGAGCTCCAAGAGGACCTCCACAAACTGGGCGAGTGGGCGACAATATGGCAAATGAAGTTCAGTGTTGGTAACTGTAAAGTGATGCACATAGAGACAAAAAAATCCCAATTTCAAGTATAGGCTAATTGGGTCTGAACTTGCTGAGAAAAAGATCTTGGGGTTGTAATGGGTAGCTCAATGAAAGTGTCAACCCAGTGTGCTGCAGCAGTGAAAAAGGCAAACTCTGTTTTAGGGATTATTGGGAAAGGGATTGAGAAAAAAGTGACCAATATTTAATGCCCCTGTATAGATCTATGGTGCAGCCTCATTTGAAATACTGTGTACAGTTCTGGTCACCGTCTCTCAAAAAGGACATTGCAGACCTGGAAAAAGTACAGAGGAGGGCAACCAAGATGATGAGGGGGTTGGAGCACCTTCTCTATGAGGAAAGGCTGAGGAGTCTGGGACTTTTCAGTTTAGAGAAGAGACAACTAAGGGGGGGGCATGGATAGAGGTTTATAAAATTATGCATGGGGTGGAGAGAGTTGACAAAGAGAACTTTTTCTCCCTCTCCCAAAATACTAGAACTCAAGGGCATCCAATGAAGCTGATGGGCAGTAGGTTCAGGACGGATCCAGCAGAGCTCTACTTAAGTTCTTATGTTCAGCTTCTAAAATGAGGACTGTTTCATTCTTGTGATCATTTTCAACTGTATTTTCCTGTATTTTCACCAGATCAACTACCCTTAAAAAAAAAAAAAAGATGAGATAATCAGAACTGTACAGTTTCTTAGGGAACTTTTATGAGCAGTTTTGTCAAAGGGCTCTAGAAAAACTAAACACAGTGTCCACCAGATCTTGTCTGCGTATATTAGCATTAAGCACATCCATCAAAGAATTCTAGGGCTTCCTGTATCTCACAGCTTCTTTGGTGGCGAAGAAGAAACCTCTGTTATGTTTGTCACATTTTAACCTAGGAATGGTCCTGTGCCATTCTTTGAACACGCACAGTGTGAAGCAGCAAACTGCACACTGTTCCTACTACAAGAACAGTCTGCCTCAGGAGGTGGTGGATGCTCCTTCGCTGGACGTTTTCAAGCGGAGGCTGGATGACCATCTTTCGGGTATGTTGTAGGTATCTTTCAGTATACTCCTGCAGAGTGCAGGGGGTTGGACTAGATGACCTGCAAGGTCCCTTACAACTCTAACATTCTATGATTCTATGATTTGGGAAGAGCTCCAGTTTGTTCCATTAAATAGCAGGACAAAAATTTACACTTTAATAGTTACGAATTTCACATCTGAGCTCATTGAGCTCTTGGAGGAATCACTTTAACCTGACAATTAATTTTAAAATATTTACCCTTTGCAACTTTTCACAAAAGTTCTGATTACAACCATACAGGCATGGTTGAAGAGAGATACCCGTTCAAATTTGCTGCAGTAAATGTTAACAGCGTAACGTATGGCAATTTTTAAAGATTATCTACAGTAAAAGGAAAATTTGGGACAGGACTAAAGAAAACACAGAGGGGGGAAAAAAGGGGTGAGAGGAAAATAGGTCATAATATACCACAAAAGAGACAGTGGGTTTTACCCAGCTCAGAAGAGCAAAGAAAGGAGAAGTTAATATCATGGTAACTCAACAATTAGTATATAGAACATTCATTAGTATGTAGAACATTCAAGCACCAATGAAATTTAGCAATGGCTTCCATATTTTGTGAACTGTTCCTGTGCAGGACTAGGGGGGGAAAATAAAATCCTAGGACCTGGCTTCAGATTTTTAGCAGTCATAATCAAATACTAGATCATGACCTACCTTAACCAATATTTCATCTTCCTAGAGCTATCAAAGTTCTTGATATCTAGGCAACCATACATCTGAGAGGCTTTGTGAACCTACGCTTCATGGAGTTAAGAAAAAAGAAAAACCATACATACTTTAATTATAGATGCAGATATAAATGTTGAGTATTGAGCACCAGGATGATCAAAAATAGCTTATTCTGCTTTTAAGTGGCATCTGGAATCTTTATTATATTTTAAAAACATGTTTATACTTCTGCTGCAGAAAATACATTTGACAATAGTGCTACAGAACATGCTTTTGAGTTCCTTTCTCAAAATAGCTACTGCAGTTAGCCATTAAGAACAGAGACAGAGAGACATCATGTAGGATAGAGTGGGAATAAAGCATAATAGATCTTGAAAAATCTGATATTTTCTATCTACTTGGTAGCACTAGAATTATATTATATTATATTATATTATATTATATTATATTATATTATATTATATTATATTATATTATATT